>NC_064646.1:87703183-88006213 GCF_023864345.2 Schistocerca serialis cubense | reverse complement strand
AGTTGCAGCGCCGCACTTTCTCAGAATCCTTCCAAAAAATTCAAGCCTTCCATCCACCTTCCTCAATACTTATTATACGTGATCGTGTGTTAAAGCTTGCTCAGATTAGGATGTCCGCAGTAGCAGTTACTTTACATACTGAAGATGGCAAGGATGCTGATGTCCACAGCCACAACCCACACCTATTTTGCAGACAGAAGCGTGTGTGCATCTGGATATGACTCTGTGGATTTACTTGTGGATATGTTAATAATAATTACTTTGCAGTTACATGTTAAAGCACAGTCTTACTATTATTATACGATATTAGTGGAACTGTATTACTTGTGACCGACGGTTGTAAGGGGTGACACCACAGATGTTACAGGGTAAGCTGAAAAATGGCATTTATTCCTTTTTCCTTAACAGCATGCGACAAAGTGGTACGTACGCTGTTCTACAAGCCGTCCTCTGGAGTTTTCGCTTCGAAATTCCACTTCAGTTTGAGTGAAAAAAAAAAAAAACCTCTGCGACTTTATCGACGTTCTATTAAAATACTTCAAACTACACAATATAGTTGGTAGAGTGCGTGTGAAGTGTAGCACACTGACATAATATTATAGTGAATTAACATTCAGTTTTTTTTATGAAAAAGGAACTTCGTCTGTAGCATTTAACAATATGCAACATGTCACGATTTGCACCAAGACTTCATGTGGTTTGCCAGTATCGCAGAAATTTTCTGAAGAATATTTCACAAAATCCGTTGAAGTAATTACGGCGGGATGTTATAATTTCTGGAATATAACGAGAACATGGTCGACTACTTAATATTAAAACTAGCAACCCGCCTCGGCTTCGCAGGGGCTACAAAAAAAACGTCTACGGGTTGACGCCTTGTCTGGCGTAGCAGTAATTTCTTTAACGGGCCACTTCGTACGGCTATGATTAAAATTCAGGGAACAGCGCCTGTCAACTGAATAACAACTCTGAATTCTAATACAACGTAAACAATTTAAGCACCACAAGCCCGCAGTGTTTGTGATTAGCAATGAGGCGGGGGACTTCAATTTATAATTCTTGTTGTTGTTGACATAATCGACATCTACGTTCTTATTCTACTTAGTGTAAGTTAAGAGATCTGTCTATAAAATGTTAAAAAATGGGGTACGAGATTTCTTCTCAAGGAAAGGTCTTACAAGTTGTGTACAACGATACACTGTGTAAGTCTTAGTTGCGGAAATAAACGAGCTAAAATTTGTTATAACTGACAGTGAAATACGCCTTGCCGTTAATTCGCAGCTAAGTCTTGAAGTCCAGTACGGATATCGACAGACGGAAATTCTGTATATATCCAACGGGTCAAAGTGACTTAACAAAACTATTATTTTCGCGGCTGTGAATATTTTCATCTGTGCAGATCTCTAACCATCACCTATCCTAACCAGTACCCCAACGTCATAATAGGCTTTCGAATTCTTGTGGTTCGAAGTCAAATATACAGGGTGTTTCAAAAATGACCGGTATATTTGAAACGGCAATAAAAACTAAACGAGCAGCGATAGAAATACACTGTTTGTTGCAATATGCTTGGGACAACAGTATATTTTCAGGCAGACAAACTTTCGAAATTACAGTAGTTACAATTGTCAACAACAGATGGCGCTGCGGTCTGGGAAACTCTATAGTACGATATTTTCCACATATCCACCATGCGTAGCAATAATATGGCGTAGTCTCTGAATGAAATTACCCGAAACCTTTGACAACGTGTCTGGCGGAATGGCTTCACATGCAGATGAGATGTACTGCTTCAGCTGTTCAATTGTTTCTGGATTCTGGCGGTACACCTGGTCTTTCAAGTGTCCCCACAGAAAGAAGTCACAGGGGTTCATGTCTGGCGAATAGGGAGGCCAATCCACGCCGCCTCCTGTATGTTTCGGATAGCCCAAAGCAATCACACGATCATCGAAATATTCATTCAGGAAATTAAAGACGTCGGCCGTGCGATGTGGCCGGGCACCATCTTGCATAAACCACGAGGTGTTCGCAGTGTCGTCTAAGGCAGTTTGTACCGCCACAAATTCACGAAGAATGTCCAGATAGCGTGATGCAGTAATGGTTTCGGATCTGAAAAATGGGCCAATGATTCCTTTGGAAGAAATGGCGACCCAGACCAGTACTTTTTGAGGATGCAGGGACGATGGGACTGCAACATGGGGCTTTTCGGTTCCCCATATGCGCCAGTTCTGTTTATTGACGAAGCCGTCCAGGTAAAAATAAGCTTCGTCAGTAAACCAAATGCTGCCCACATGCATATCGCAGTCATCAATCCTGTGAACTATATCGTTAGCGAATGTCTCTCGTGCAGCAATGGTAGCGGCGCTGAGGGGTTGCCGCGTTTGAATTTTGTATGGATAGAGGTGTAAACTCTGGCGCATGAGACGATACGTGGACGTTGGCGTCATTTGGACCGCAGCTGCAACACGGCGAACGGAAACCCGAGGCCACTGTTGGATCATCTGCTGCACTAGCTGCGCGTTGCCCTCTGTGGTTGCCGTACGCGGTCGCCCTACCTTTCCAGCACGTTCATCCGTCACGTTCCCAGTCCGTTGAAATTTTTCAAACAGATCCTTTATTGTATCGCTTTTCGGTCCTTTGGTTACATTAAACCTCCGTTGAAAACTTCGTCTTGTTCTAGGCGGTGGAATTCCACCACCAGAAAAATCCTCTGTTCTAAGGAATAAACCATGTTGTCCACAGCACACTTGCACGTTGTGAACAGCACACGCTTACAGCAGAAAGACGACGTACAGAATGGCGCACCCACAGACTGCGTTGTCTTCTATATCTTTCACATCACTTGCAGCGCCATCTGTTGTTGAAAATTGTAACTACTGTAATTTCGAAAGTTTGTCCGCCTGAAAATGTACTGTTGTCCCAAGCATATTGCAACAAACGGTGTATTTCTATCACTGCTCGTTTAGTTTTTATTGCCGTTTCAAATATACCGGTCATTTTTGAAACACCCTGTATGTACTTAGTTTCGTGAGAACAACACATCAACAAACAGCAATTTGGTCTTCACATCGTACACACACTGTATGGAAGAAACAAATACAAGAAACTTTAATGTCAGTTAGTGGAAATATTATAACCTTTGGTGCCAGTTCTAGAGTTTCAGCTTGTGTTTGCCTGACCATAAGAACAAAACATTTACTGTCATCACGAAAAATGTGAGAAGACGTACAGTTCAATCTTCATTATATGCTGTAAATGGAGACTTGAAAAACGCTGATAATCCCCCTTCAAGTTATGTATTACGATTGTTCAAAAACATAAATTACTTAAATTTTCATTATTAAAATCACTTAAATAACGTTTATAATAAATGCTCCTTTAACCATCATTGCATGTGTGAAAATCTAGTATTTACAAAGAACGAAGTTTAATCTCACATTGCACTAAACTACTTAAGAACTTTTCTCCTTGGACGGCATTTTGCCGGATACCATGGAGCTGTTTGAATCTTGTTAAGCATGCCGCTGTGGCTGAGCGGTTCTAGGCGCTTCAGTCCGGATCCGCGCTGCTGCTACGGTCGCAGGTTCGAATCCTGCCTCGGGCCTGGATGTGTGTGATGTCCTTAGGTTAGTTAGGTTTAAGTAGTTCTAAGTTCTAGGGGATTGATGACCTCAGTAGTTAAGTCCCATAGTGCTCAGAACCATTTGAATCATTTTTGAACCAAGTTACGGCACGAAAACACAACAACGTTAATAACCCGAACCTTGTCAACTTTGGGCCCTATATTATATTAATAAAAATGTTTGTTTTTAGACGATCTTTCTACGTATAGTATTGAAAATATGATTATGATTTTTTGTCATCTTTTTTTTTTTTTTCAAAATCTAGTGAGTGTCTAGCAAAAACCCGAAACACTTGTCCCTTTATTTTCGATACAGACCGTCCTTGTAAAAGTGGACGAAAATCGGTGACCCGTACGTCAGAACCTCCCCACGTGTCCGAGGAAACGACCGGGCGGTCAGCGCAGCCGTTCTGTTTCAGCGGCGCCAGACCAGAGCGCCAGACCAGCGGCCGCCCGCTCAGACGGACGGCTTAGCGCGTTGTCGCTTTTTGTGGGCAACACGTCCATTAGCCAGCGGGTCCCTGATTGCCGCCGCCGCCGCCGCAGATAAAAGACGGCGCCGCCCCTGCTTAGCGGTCAGCACTTTACTCCGCCCCCAGAGGCGGGCACCGGCTACAAACAGCCGCGAGCGGCCTCCATTAGATTACTGTGTCTGGTCCCGTCTGGAGGGCGCGTGCGGACAGCGCCTGCACTTAAACGCCCACCGCGAGCTGCGGCCGAACCGGTGGTCAGCCTAAGCGCTGCCTTCGTCCACTACTCAGCTTTTATGAGTCGCTCCGTGCAGTTACAATCCGATATTTACGACAAAGCCGTCGTTTCGGCGCCCTGACACTGACAGCATTATTCGGCAGACGCGAGATGTAAGATTTTATTAGACCAGAAACTGAATTCCTCTGACACAAACAATTATACTGCTGGCCATTCAGTATGGCACACCAGAAAGCATGGCAAATACTGAAATTTTTTATTGAGAATGTACAGTGTACTAGCCAGAATGCACGATTACATTCGTACTAGGGAGGGCGGTGGTGGGGGGATTATAAAGTGTGCGAAATTTGTACCAGAGTCAACACCCTCGACAGCAACAACAGCTCAAACTGGGCTGGCGATCTACAGGGTAGGGGAGAAGTCTTCGTACCCCTGTAACTGTTTAGTATTAAATCTTATTATGCACACTGGTAGCTGTGTTACTTCTTATTGGATGTAGGAATTCATGTTTACATGTTATCGCAGTTGCAGTCGAGTTTTAATTTATAGCCGTGACAGACTCCAGCGACCATAGTCACAATACGGTATTGAGGAGTGACAAGTGTGTGGGTGCACTAAAGGCAACAAACAGTTTAAATGCTTGAAAATGGCAACAGACAGCAATTGCAGAATTTGGATACAACGAGAATATACGGCCAACCAGTTTCAGGCAAAAGTTTATTCAAACCTTTACCTAGGTTTCTTCCACAGAAGAACTAATAACATGCGTTATACATTGCGAGAAAGGAATAACGAAGGCATAAGGCTTAGGCACCAGTAAAATACTGCATAAAAATGCTATGCCATAGAAATAAGCCCTAGACAAAAGTAAAATGATCCATATAAAATATAAGGCAGACGTGCATCAAGAGTTGTCTGTCAGTATGTGTGATGTAGGTCTGCCTTTAGATTTTAGATCCATGTTCACTGGACATTTTTATTCTTATTTTGGTCCTTACTACCTACTCCCAAAATACGGTAAGGAAAGAACTTGCGATAGAAGAGGTCCACTGTATGGTTAAATGATGGCGTCCTCTTGAGTAAAATACTCCGGAGGTAAAATAGTCCCTCATTCAGATCTCCTGGCGGGGACTACTCAGGAGGACGTCGGTATCAGGAGAAACAAAACTGGCGCTCTACAGATCGGAGAGTGGAACGTCAGATCCCTCAATCGGGTAGGTAGGTTAGAAAATTTAAAAAGGGAAATGGATAGGTTAAAGTTAGATATGGTGGGAATTGAAAAGTTCGGTGGCAGGAGAAACAAGACTTCTGATCAGGTGAATACAGGGTTATAAATACAAACTCAAATAAGAGTAATGCAGGAGTAGGTTTAGTAATTAATTAAAAAAATAGGAGCGCGGGTAAGCTACTACGAACAGCGTAGTGAACGCATTATACTAGCCAAGATAGACACGAAGCCCACGCCTACCACAGAAGTACATGTTTCTACGCCAAGTAGCTCCGCAGACGACGGAGAGATTTGAGAAATGTACGATCAGATAAAAGAAATTATTCAGATAGTGAAAGGAGACGAAATTTAATAGGCGTGGGGACTGGAATTCTATAGTAGGAAAAGGAAGAGAAGGAAATGTAGTAGGTGAATATGGACTGGCGGTGAGGAACGAAAGAGAAAGTCGCCTGGTAGAATTTTGCACAGAGCGTAACTTAATCATACCTAACACTTGGTTTAAAAATCGTGAAAGAATGTTGTATACACTCCTGGAAATTGAAATAAGAACACCGTGAATTCATTGTCCCAGGAAGGGGAAACTTTATTGACACATTCCTGGGGTCAGATACATCACATGAAAACACTGACAGAACCACAGGCACATAGACACAGGCAACAGAGCATGCACAATGTCGGCACTAGTACAGTGTATATCCACCTTTCGCAGCAATGCAGGCTGCTATTCTCCCATGGAGACGATCGTAGAGATGCTGGATGTAGTCCTGTGGAACGGCTTGCCATGCCATTTCCACCTGGCGCCTCAGTTGGACCAGCGTTCGTGCTGGACGTGCAGACCGCGTGAGACGACGCTTCATCCAGTCCCAAACATGCTCAATGGGGGACAGGTCCGGAGATCTTGCTGGCCAGGGTAGTTGACTTACACCTTCTAGAGCACGTTGGGTGGCACGGGATACATGCGGACGTGCATTGTCCTGTTGGAACAGCAATTTCCCTTGCCGGTCTAGGAATGGTAGAACGATGGGTTCGATGACGGTTTGGATGTACCGTGCACTATTCAGTGTCCCCTCGACGATCACCAGTGGTGTACGGCCAGTGTAGGAGATCGCTCCCCACACCATGATGCCGGGTGTTGGCCCTGTGTGCCTCGGTCGTATGCAGTCCTGATTGTGGCGCTCACCTGCACGGCGCCAAACACGCATACGACCATCATTGGCACGAAGGCAGAAGCGACTCTCATCGCTGAAGACGACACGTCTCCATTCGTCCCTCCATTCACGCCTGTCGCGACACCACTGGAGGCGGGCTGCACGATGTTGGGGCGTGAGCGGAAGACGGCCTAACGGTGTGCGGGACCGTAGCCCAGCTTCATGGAGACGGTTGCGAATGGTCCTCGCCGATACCCCAGGAGCAACAGTGTCCCTAATTTGCTGGGAAGTGGCGGTGCGGTCCCCTACGGCACTGCGTAGGATCCTACGGTCTTGGCGTGCATCCGTGCGTCGCTGCGGTCCGGTCCCAGGTCGACGGGCACGTGCACCTTCCGCCGACCACTGGCGACAACATCGATGTACTGTGGAGACCTCACGCCCCACGTGTTGAGCAATTCGGTGGTACGTCCACCCGGCCTCCCGCATGCCCACTATACGCCCTCGCTCAAAGTCCGTCAACTGCACATACGGTTCACGTCCACGCTGTCGCGGCATGCTACCAGTGTTAAAGACTGCGATGGAGCTCCGTATGCCACGGCAAACTGGCTGACACTGACGGCGGCGGTGCACAAATGCTGCGCAGCTAGCGCCATTCGACGGCCAACACCGCGGTTCCTGGTGTGTCCGCTGTGCCGTGCGTGTGATCATTGCTTGTACAGCCCTCTCGCAGTGTCCGGAGCAAGTATGGTGGGTCTGACACACCGGTGTCAATGTGTTCTTTTTTCCATTTCCAGGAGTGTATATGGAAGAGGCCTGGAGACACTGGAAGGTTTCGGATAGATCATATAATGTTAAGACAGAGACTTAGGAACCAGGTTTTAAATTCTAAGACATTTCCAGGGGCAGATGCGGACTCTGACCACAATCTGTTGGTTATGAACTGTAGATTAAACAAAAGAAACGGCGAAGACATGGGAATTTAAGGAGATGGGATATGGATAAACTGAAAGAACCAGAGGCTGCTGAGTGTTTCAGAGAATGCATTAGGGAGCAATATTCCAGAAGGGGGGAAAGAAATAAACTAGAAGAAGAATGGGTAGCTTTGAAACTGAAATAGTGAAGGCAGCAGAGGATCAAGTAGGTAAAAAGACGAGTGCTAGTAGGATTCCTTGGGTAACGGAAGAGAGATTGAACTTAACTGATGAAAGGAGAAAATATAAAAATGCAGTAAATGAAGTAGGCAAAAAGGAATACTAACGTCTCACAAATGAGATCGACAGGAAGTGCAAAATGGCTAAGCAGGGATGGCTAGAGGAGAAATGCAAGGATGTAGAGGCATATATAACTAGGGGTAAGATAGGTACTCCCTACAGGAAAATTAAAAAGACCTTTCTAGAAAAGAGAACCACATGTATGAATATCAAGAGCTCAGACGGAAAACCAGTTCTATGAAAAGAAGGAAAAGTAGAAAGGTTGAAGGAGTATATAGAGGGTCTATACAAGGGCGATGTAGTTGAGGTCAATATTATGGAAGCTGTAGAGGACGTAGATGAAGATGATATGGTAGAAATGATACAGCGTGAAGAATTTGACACAGCACTGAAAGACCTAAGGCGAAATAAGGCCGCGGGAGTACACAACATTGCATTAGAACTACTGAGAGCCATGGGAGAGCCAGCCCTGACAAAACTCTACCATCTGGTGAGCAAGATGTATGAGTCAGGAGAAATACCCTCACGCTTCAAAAAGGATAAAATAATTCCAATCCCAAAGAAAGCAGGCGTTTACAGGTGTGAAAATTACCGAACTATCAGTTTAAAAAGCCACGGCTGCAAAATACTAACACGAATTATTTACAGACGAATGGAAAAACTGGTAGAAACCGACCCGGGGAGGATCAGTTTGGATTCAATAGAAATGCTGGAACACATGAGGCAGACTGACCCTACGACTTATTTTAGAAGATAAATTAAGGAAAGGCAAACCTACGTTTCTAGCATTTGTAGATTTAGAAAAGACTTTTGACAATGTTCACTGGAATACTGCCTTCCAAATTCTGAAGGTGGGAGGGGTCAAATACAGGGAGCGAAAGGCTATTTACAATTTGTACAGAAACCAGATGGCTGTTATAAGAGTCGAGGGGCATGTAAGGAAAGCAGTGGTTGGGAAGGGAGTGAGACAGGGTTGTAGCCTGTCCCCGATGTTATTCAATCTGTATATTGAGCAAGCAGTAAAGGAAACAAAATAAAAATTAGGAGTAGGTATTAAAATCCATGGAGAAGAAATAAAAACTTTGAGGTTCACCGAAGACATTGTAATTCTGTCAGAGACAGCAAAGGATCTAGAAGAGCAGTTGAACGAAATGGACAGTGTCTTAAAAAGAGGAGATGAACATCAAGAAAAGCAAAATTAAGATAATGGAATGTAGTCGAATTAAATCAGGTGATGCTGAGAGAATCATATTAGGAAATGAGATACTTAAAGTAGTAGATGAGTTTTGCTATTTGGGGAGAAAAGTAACTGATGATGGTCGAAGTAGAGAGGATATAAAATGTAGACTGGCAATGGCAAGGAAAGCGTTTCTGAAGAAGAGAAATTTGTTAACATCGAGTATAGATTTAAGTGTCAGGAAGTCGTTTATGAAAGTATTTGTATGGAGTGTAGCCTTGTATGGAAGTGAAACATGGACTGTAACCTCCCCCTCACTTATCGACCTTAATGACAGTGAAAAATTAAACCGCGTGTACCTAATGGAAATTTGGGAAAAGTAGTCGTCACCGAAGTTAATCTGTCGGTAAAGACGGAGGAAACGTTACATCTAAATGAAAGGAAAAATGCAAAAAAGAGGAGATGAACATCAAGAAAAGCAAAATTAAGATAATGGAATGTAGTCGAATTAAATCAGGTGATGCTGAGGGAATCGTAATAGGAAATGAGATACTTAAAGTAGTAGATGAGTTTTGCTATTTGGGGAGAAAAGTAACTAAAAGTATTTGCATGGAATGTAGCCATGTATGGAAGTGAATCATGGACGATAAATAGTTTGGACAAGAAGAGAATAGAAGCTTTCGAAATGTGGTGCTACAGAAGAATGCTGAAGATTAGATGAGTGAACGTACTGAACAGAATTGGGGAGAAGAGGAATTTGTGGCACAACTTGACTAGAAGAAGTGATCGGTTGGTAGGACATGTTCTGAGGCATCAAGGGATGACAAATTTAGTACTGGAGGGCAGCGTGATGGGTAAAAACCATAGAGGGAGACGAAGAGATGAATAAGCAAATTCAGAAGGATGTAGGTTTGCAGTTGGTACTTGGAGATGAAGAAGTTTGCGCAGGATAGAGTAGCATGGAGGGCTGCAATAAACGAGTCTCTAGACTGAGGACCACAACAACAATAACAACATTTACAGCAACTAGAAAATTTGTCTATGTCGTTCTTCGCGTACACCACAGCATCATCAGCAAACAACCGCAGATAGATGCCTATCCTGCCTGCCAGACCAGTCATGTGTATAGAAAGTAATTGTGGTCCTATCATATTTCTCTGGGGTACTCTTGACGATAACCTTGTCTCTGGTGAACACTCACCGCCAAGGACAACGTACTGGTTTCTGTTACTTAAGAAGTCTTTGGGCGGCTCACATATCTGGGAAAATGTGCCTACGCTTGTACCTTCGTTAGCAGGCTGTCGTGGGCCATCCCTGAATGACTGTAACATTATCACGGTATCACCGTGTATAGAGAAAGTAGTTGGGGTTATTCCTAGCCACTTTGTGTGGTTGCGCAGACACGCTAATCATTTGGGTATCTAAGCACGTAGTGCATGTTACAATCAGTATTCATGGCACTGCAGTTTCAGTGACCAGCAGGGCAACGTTCGTTTACAGAACCGGAAAACGCGTTCCCCTGGCGTGAGGCGGGCCCGCTCGCTGCGAGACGCCTCAATAGGCTCGCCTTCGATCAGGACTGGCGGGCGCGCCTGTTCCACGGCCACAGGAGGGCGCGCCGCCGAAGTTTCTGGACGCTCGAGCGGAGAAGTCCATTTGAAAGTTGCTATTTCACGGCAACGAGCAGCTCCTTCTGTGGAATGGTATAATGGATTCCCCCGAGTTTGAAGGCCGAGAGGGGTGTGGGAGAATGCCACCGCCTCCTCCATCCTCCGATTCTTTCCGCTCGTTTGATAAAAGAAGCACAACGGCGGTTCTTTGTCTCCCTTCATTCACGTTGCGTGGCAGAAACGAAAATCAGTGTTTACTCGTACGTATCTGGTCTTAACGCGATCCTGGGGATACTGTCGATTACACACATTCGCTACTCGTTTGTCTCAGTGATTCATGTGCATTGTGTGACGACAAACAGCTTCAACACAGCTGTACTTCTTCCCTGTATTAGCTGTTCGCCGCCTCGCGTTGCTGGATAAAGGGAAAAGAAAGAAAAGACTAGGCACACGTTTCTTATATGATACGGGTTTTCAGGACGAAGGATGGCCTCGGAAGGCCCACGTCAGAGATCGGTGGGTGGGCCGGTGTGGCCGTGCGGTTCTAGGCGCTTCAGTTTGGAACAGCGTGACCGCTACGGTCGCAGGTTCGAATCCTGCCTCGGGCATGGATATATGTGATGTCCTTAGGTTAGTTAGGTTTAAGTAGTAAGTAGTTCTAAGTTCTAGGGGACTGATGACCTCAGATGTTGAGTCCCATATGCTCAGTGGAAAAAAAAAAAAAAAAAAAAAAAAAAAAAAAAAAAAAAAAAAAAAAAAGACATCGGTAAATAACTTTATGCCGTAATGTAAGGGTAATGCACATATAATAGTCGAATATGCTTTCGAGAACACAGAATGTACTCGCGGATTTTGTGAAAAATCAAAAAATTTGCACTTTTGCTGCAACAATGGAGGTGACTTCTGATTCTCCGACTACTGCGGATGATGAGTGTCGTGAAGATTCAGTCAGAAAAACGTCTTCTTTAAGAAGACGGAACTTATTCCCAAATGACGTCATGCACACTTTTGCAGGAGAACTTTATCCGTTTTGTCACATCTTGACAGTACTTATAAACACAGTATTTGTTGTAATACAATTAGTAAACAGTCTAACAACATTGAAAATACGATAAAAGTTCATTCAAATATAAGCGATTTTTATTAAATTACTTTGAAATGTCATACACGCAGGGTGATTATAATTAAAGTTAAACTTTCAAAACGCTGTAGAAATAACACCACTGGTCAAAAACACGTCAAATTGACACAGAATATCATCGCAGAAGGGAGGAAACGTATGACAGATGAAAAAACAATAATGTGAAAATTGATCAATAAATGGTGCTGTACGTGTCAGAATACGTAAATGAAAACACCTGTCATGCGCACGACCCACTGAAGTTGGTATAAATATGCCGTGTACACGGCTCCTCTTCGTTTCTCGTCTGCGACGTTCGCAATGACTGTCTCAATGCAGGATTGCGCCCTGCTTGTGAAGCGCACGTCGCTCTGCAGAAGCTCCGGACACTGAACGGTTTGAAAAAGGCGTTGGACCGATGATTGCCGTGGGTCTGGAGAAAATGATTCGCAAATGCGAAAGAAACGGGTTCTTTTGGTGTGCAACCTGGTAGAGGGAGGAAACGAACTGAGTCGACGTCAGTGGAAGCAGTGGCCGCAGTAACGCAGGAGGAGACGAGTGGTGGTGTGGAAACGTGTAGTGCACGAAGAATTGCCCGAACACTGGACATACCCGTGAGCACGGTGCGTAAAATCATACGAAACATCCTTCTTTACTATCGATTCAAAATTACCCATGTGCACGAGTTGCCTCCCGTACACCTGCCAGCAGAAGAGACCTTTACTTTAGAATTTTTTGCTCAGATGGAAGTGGACAATGATTGGCCGTGGAAGATTTTGTGGACAGACGAAGCCCACTTCCATCTGACAGGATATGCCAATACACAGAATCGTCGAATATGGGCAACGAAAAATCCACGCGCAAAGCAACTAATACCATTTCATCCTGAAAGGATCACTGTGTGGTGCGGGAGTTTACAGTATCATTTATCACAGGGCCATATTTTTTCGAAGAGACAGGTGCTTCCTGTCCTGTTACCTGTACCGTCACTGGTAAGCGCTACGAGTGTCCTTTGCGCAACCACGTCACTCCAGCTCTTCAACAGCTTGGATGTGTGGATGGGATCATTTTTATGCAAGATGGCGCACATCCGCTCATTACAAATCGAGTTAAGCAGCTGCTGAAGTGGCATTTCGGAAATGCTAGAATTATCAGCCGCCATTTCCCTACAGCCTGGCCATCCCGATCACCTGATCTTAATCCGTGTGACTTCTGGCTGTGGCGCTATCTGAAAGATGATGTGTTCGGTGTTTCGATTGCAAACTTAGCTGTATTAAAGGCACGCATTGCGCTATACATTCTGAACGTGACCCCGGAAACACTTCGATCAGTTGTGGAACATGCTGTGTCTCGATTTCAGCTTGTTGCAGAAAACGGTGGATTGCATACTGAACATGTTTTGCGCCAGTCACACGGAAATTAATAATCCCATTTGATTTTGATTGATGCTTTTTATGCGGTTTTTGGCCTCAAGACAGTTAAAAACCGATGTGATTGATGCTTTTATGCGGTTTTTGGTCTCAGGACAATTAAAAACCCATTTTTCCCATCCGATGTGACATTACCTTTCCGTGGTGGTTGGGCTTACGTAACTAACAGTATCATACTGTACACCCATGCACACTGAGTAGTACAGTTTGTTTAACGTCAAACGTGCACCTTAGGCATTGTGTACGATTCGTTTGTCATTTGTAGTCGACCACTATTAAATTCTGATGCTTACAGCGCCGTCTATTGCTCCTTTTTGTAACTATTTATTTCTCATTTGCCATACGTTTTCCCCCTTCTCTGATAATATTCCGTTGCAATTTGACGTCATTCTAACCGGTGGTATTATTTCTACAACAGTTTGAAAGTTTAACTTTAATTATAATCACACTGTATATGAAATAATATATGACCCAGTGATGTAAAGAACATACACCTAAAAAACAAAAAAATGAAAAAACGAGCGGAACTTGATCCAACGGAGCTTGATCGCTAACCACTTGATCGGCTCCAGCTTCTATTTCCGACGCACCGGGACATATTCGACGTTAAAGTTCTCCTGCAATTTTCTCGAAATCGCCCAAGTAGTACTCCTTATACGTGCACATTATGTTGACCTAATGGACCACTAAAAAAATGCAAATTGGCCTCCAGTCGGGTAGACCGTTCATCTGGTGCAAGTCTTTCGAGTTGACGCCACTTCGGCGACTTGCGTGTCGATGGGGATGAAATGATGATGATAAGGACAACACAACACCCAGTCCCTGAGCGGAGAAAATCTCCGACCCAGCCAGGAACCGAACCCGGGCCGCTAGGTATGACATTCCGTCTCGCTGACCACTCAGCTACCAGGGGCGGACAATGGACCTCTAAAGGTGTACAACGTTCGAAGGAAATATGGCCTCCCCTTGCCAGGTGGAAAATGGGTAGTCTATGTCGGAAGTCGCTGAGCTCCCCAGACCGAGCCATTCTGCTGTTACTCTCTACTGACAAGTACAGCCCCTCCCATCCCTCCCTTTATACCGGCGGGTCGGCCTCTTTAGAGGCGGTCAATCTAATGGTCAATTGCGCACTACGTCGGGGTTGACCAGATAGTTTTGATCAGATAGTGTATTCTTGGTTCACTTCATGTGTAATTTGATTTGTTCTTTACACAGATGTTCAAAAAACTGCCTTGGGAATACGAACAGCCCGTAAGGTAGCGAGGTTTTGAAAAATACGGTCCGTAGGGAAAAAAACAGGGTGTCGGTCTCTGCTGTAACGCCACACCGAGCGAACCAATTTCACAGCGGCAGCAGAACAAGCAACAAGCTATTCGTGAATCGGGGCAGAAAATTTACACACTGTTCTCGGCGTGAATGTGTGTGTGTCTGCAGCAGTCCTCGCTATGATTCTCTCTCTGTCTCTCTCTCCTCCCTCCCTCCTTCCCCCATCGTGCTCTCTCACACTCTCTCTCCCTCCCACACTCCGCACTCCATGCCGCGGTTGCAAAGCAGCCTCTGTTATGAGAACACACTGGGATACCAGGAGCATCGCCCTCAGGGAACAAGGTGTGTGCGATCGGTGGAGGGGGAGGGGCGCAGTAGGGGAGGTGGGAGTAGGCGCCTCAGCACAGCCTGCCCGCGACGGGCCGACAGGATTCACGCTCGAACAGCGCCCGCCTTGGCCCGCGCTACTGCACACTCGGAGGGCGTGCTTGCCGGGATTGAAATTCGCGAGTTGCCGCGTATTGTGCTCAGAATGAGATGCTGGAGTCGTCGCGCTGGCACAAACTGCAGTGGCATACGCGACGCCGGGCGCAAACCAGCCAGCTGTCTCTCCGTGCGTCTGGCTATGCGGAACGAAATCAAGGAGAACGGAAGGCAGTGCCTTTTTGTGCTGCAGACATCGTGGGAGAGAGCTGTGGGGCGACTGACGATCGCATGACATGTCAAACTGTTTGCGTTCAAGGCCAACGAAACACGATATTTCCCACTTAGCGACGGCATGCGTACCTAATACGTTCCTCGGGTCAAGTGTTTGGGATTGCCCTTGTATTAGGGACCGTTTGTTTGCTCAGCAGATGGAACGTCTTAATGTCACTATCCTACAGCAAAGTACAAATATTACACATTTGTTCTTGCTTATACAGATGGAACAAATCGGTTGGTTCTTTTTTGCATCTGATATGGTCTACGGTGGACCTGATGGAGGCACCACTAGTTCATGGGCGGTTTCTTGGAAAGTCACGCAAAAATGGTACACTACTGGCCATTAAAACTGCTGCACCAGGAAGAAATGCAGATGATAAACGGGTATTCATTGGGCTAATATATTATACTAGAACGGTCATGTGATTACACTTTCACGCAATTTGGGTGCATAGATCCTGAGAAATCAGTACCCAGAACAACCACCTCAGGCCGTAATAACGGCCTTGATACGCCTGGGCATTGAGTCAAAAAGAGCTTGGATGGCGTGTACAGTTACAGCTGCCCATGCAGCTTCAACACGATACCACAGTTCATCAAGAGTAGTGACTGGCGTATTCTGACGGGCCAGTTGCTCGGCCACCATTGTCCAGACGTTTTCAATTGGTGAGAGATCTGGAGAATGTGCTGTCCAGGGCAGCAGTCAAACATATCTGTATCCAGAAAGGCCAGTACAGTACCTGCAACATGCGGTCGTGCATTGTCCTGCTTAAATGTAGGGTTTCGCAGGGATCGAATGAAGGGTAGAGCCACAGGTCGTAACACATCTGAAGTGTAACGTCCACTGTTCAAAGCGCCGTCAATGCGAACAAGAGCTGACCCAGCCGTGTAATCAATGGCACGCCATACCATCACGCCGGGTGATACGCCAGTATGGCGATGACGAATACGCGCTTCCAATGTGCGTTCACCGCGATGTCGCCAAACACGGGTGCGACCATCATGATGCTGTAAACAGAACCTGGATTCAACCGAAAAAATGACGTTTTGCCATACATCCACCCAAGTTCGTCGTTGAGTACACCATCGTAGGCGCTCCTGTCTGTGATGCAGCGTCAAGGGCAACCATGGTCTCAGAGCTGATAGTCCATGCTGCTGCAAACGTCGTCGAACTGTTCGTGCAGATGGTTGTTGTCTTGCAAACATCCCCATTTGTAGACTCAGGGATCGAGACGTGGCTGCACGGTCCGTTAAAGCCATGCGGATAAGATACCTGTCATCTCGACTGCTAGTGATACGAGGCCGTTGGGATCCAGCACGGCGTTCCGTATTACCCTCCTGAACCCACAGATCCATATTCTGCTAACGTTCATTGGGTCTCGACCGACGCGAGCAGCAATGTCGCGATACGATAAACCGCAATCGCGATAGGCTACAATCCGACCTTTATCAAAGTCGGAAACGTGATGGTTCGCATTTCTCCTCCTTACACGAGGCATCACAACAACGTTTCATCAGGCAACGCCGGTCAACTGCTGTTTGTGTATGAGAAATCGGCTGGAAACTTTCCTCATGTCAGCAAGTTGTAGGTGTCGCCACCGGCGCCAACCTTGTCTGAATGCTCTGAAAAGCTAATCATTTGCATATCACAGCATCTTCTTCCTGTCGGTTAAATTTCGCGTCTGTAGCACGTCATCTCTGTGGTGTAGCAATTTTAATGGCGAGTAGTGAATTTTTCATATATTTTCGAAGTCACCAGCGGACCAAAACAGAGTCTAAGATTCCAGGACAGTTACGCATAGCAACCGGCTATCTATACCTTTAATCCCGATCTCGGACTAGCTTAAATATTTTCTTGATATCTTTACCCGAGATACAGAGGGTCACAGATAGCCTACTTCTACACGTAAAATCGGCTATGAAGGGAAAATAATAAATAACCACAGAAAATTGCTCAGAATTTAACGGTACGTTATCTAGGCATTTATATAGAAGAGCAATTTCCCCGTTTATAAAAATATTTATCCGTAATGGAGCAACGCCCCAAAAAATTCTTTGAGCAACAAAACCTAGCCGCCGATACAGAGATGGCTGTGCATACCAAAGGCTGTAATTTGTACGATGTATTCCTAAGATCGAAAATTTTCTTGATATGTTTTCCTGTTTCCGAGGTGCAGAAGTTCAAAGTCACCTCACTTTTGCACGCAAATACGCACGTAAAATCCGCTGAGAGGCGGAAATTTAGTTTATAAAGTGTCGTAGCACAGAGAAATATGCTGTGAAGTATGTCCGCTGTCACCTGGCAACGAAGGGGACTGTGGCTGTGACACAGGAAACAATGGCAGAGGCAGAGATAATGACAATGAGATGGGCTGGATGAGTGAGGAAGGGCAACGGGAGAGGATGGTATGAGCGACTTGCAGCGATTGACTAGTGGATGAGACTGAATTACAGTTAGGGGAGCTGCATATTAAAAAAGGAGCTAATGTACTGAAGAGCCAAAGAAACTGGTACACCTGCCTAATATCGTGTAGGGCCGCCGCGAGTACGCTTAAGTGCCGCAACACGACGTGGCATGGACTCGACCAATGTCTGAAGTAGTGCTGGAGGGAACTGACACCATGAATCCTGCTGGGATGTCCATAAATTCGTAAGAGTACGAGGGGGTGGAGATCTCTTCTGAACAACACGTAGCAAGGCATCCCAGATTTGGAAATAATGCTCATGTCTGGGGCGTTGTGGTCAGCGGAAGTGTTTAAATAGAGAATAGTATTCCTGGAGCCATTCTGTAGCAATTCTGGACGTGTGGGGTGTCGTGCTGTCCTGCCGGAATTGCCCAAGTGCGTGGGAATGCACAATGGACATATACGAATGCGGTGATTAGACAGGATGCTTACGTACATGTCACCTGTCGGAGTCGTATCGAGACGTATCAGGAGTCCTAACTGCACACGACGCACACCATTACAGAGCCTCCACCAGCTTGAAAGGTTCCCTGCTGACATGTTGGGTCCATGGATTCACGAGGTTGTCTCCACACCCATACACGTCCATCCGCTCGATACAATCTGAAATGATACTAGTCCCACCAGGAAACATGTTTCCAGGCATCAACAGTCCAATATCGGTGTTGACGAGCTCAGGCAAGGCGTAAAGCTTTGTGTCGTGCAGTCATCAAGGGTACACGAGTGGGCCTTCGGCTCCGAAAGCCCAAATCGATGATGTTTCGCACGCTGACACTTGTTGATGGCCCAGCATTGACACCTGCAGCAATCTGCGGAAGGGTTGCAGAACGGTTGAACAATATTCCACAGTCGTCGTTTGTTCTTGCAGGATCTTTTTCCGGCTGCAGCGATGTCGGAAATTTGATGTTTAACTGGATTCCTGATGTTCACGGTACACTCGTGAAATGATCGTACGAGAAAATCCCCACTTCATCGCTACCTCGGAGATGCTGTGTGTGTCCCATCTCTCGTGCGTAGACTATAACAACCCGTGAAAAAAAAGCCAACAGTTCAATTTCAGTCTTAAAATACACAAGACGTAACTTAAAAAACTTTCTTTTTTCAAAACAACATTTTTTACACTGGCGGGAGCTATAACACATGAAATATACATGCAGTTACATTGTACATTTTCGTATGCTGTGAGTCGACGATTTTCCTACTGTAGTGCATTGTGGCGTTCAGAGCTCCCACCGATCTCCCTCGCACTCAGCACGGCCTTTTGTCGATTTCGTGTAGTGCTCCTGAGTGCAAGTTTTTTACTTGAAAGTACTTAATATCATTTTAATGGTGCACATTAAAAGTCTGAAGTCAATCTTGTGAATTGTTTGTTACTTTACTGAAAACACCATGAATATCGGTTAAAAATAGAGCATCAGCCTGGTATTCACACTTTTCGCAGATGATGCGGTTATCTGCAACGGTCTACTGTCTGAATAAAGCTGTACTAATATTCAGTTGGGCGTTGGCAAGACTTCGCTGCATTTGGCAGATACGGCACACCACACGAAAAGGTCAACCACCAGAGAGCCACCAAATATTTATGGTCAGGCGCCACAGATGGCACACACAACACGGACTATGTTGTGCTTCCACCGTACGTCAGGCAAAAAAACTGTATGACAAAACAAAATTGAAGCACCTAAAAGACATGGCCGGGTGTCGGTGTAGCTTCGTACAAGC
The DNA here is from genome assembly GCF_023864345.2 of Schistocerca serialis cubense. Classification (NCBI taxonomy): domain Eukaryota; kingdom Metazoa; phylum Arthropoda; class Insecta; order Orthoptera; family Acrididae; genus Schistocerca; species Schistocerca serialis. The sequence continues at coordinate 87,986,804 of NC_064646.1, read as the reverse complement.
ACGCAACATCAGTCGAAATGTAAATCATTCTCTGTGACAGGTAGAACGGTACCACGAGTAAACTAGCGTTGTTCGTGTTTAGTGCCGTTATCAGGTACTGTTGTCAGTTCTGATAGGGTATTTAAGGGGCGTGAATTGCGTCTCATGTTGAGTGATCGCTGTGAGGAACACGGAGATGCCGCGTACTCGTTTGAGACACCGTTATCAGCACCTGACAGAGTTTGAAACGGGCTTCATTGTGAGTCTCCGTTTGGCTAGTTACTGCAGTATCCTGATTCGTGGCAATGGACTGATGTGGCGATGCAAGGGAAGGTCAGGGCGTTTATATTTCAGGTCATGCTACCGATGCACCATGTGTGACCACCGCAAGGGAAGATCGTTGTATTGTATACCAACCACATCGTAGCTCCTTAACATATGCACCTGCCACGCGAAAATAAGTAACGTACTCCCTGCAACATTCTGTGCCAGATACCGCGCTATTGCTCAGAGACAGTAACGCATTATGTACTTCTTTTGTCAGAAAAGTTCCAGGGCATTTTTTTTCTGTATTTGCAATACTGAACAGGAACAAATGTTACTTTTGTGTTACCTGATATGCGTGCGTTCCTGAAATGACCGTGGTCATGTTTCCGCACAAACTCACTAGGTGGCAGCTTAGCAACACACTTTCTGGATTCTTACCGTAGTAGTTACGATGACACAATGGATGCTGATTGTGTTCAAAGACTGAACATCTGTTCTGCGTTAAGTTCGGGAAAACGCCTCGCGAAACGAGGACACTGATATCGTGACTAACTGCAGGTGAATCTCTATCAAGACGTTCTGTTTCGTGAATGCAGAGATTCAATGAGAGACGATCCCAGAGCTGTTTGCTCGTCTATACCGACGCAAACACGGAGTGTGTGAGGCCATTTTTGCAAAACGACCGTCGTGTAATGGTGCGTGATATCACAAGAACTTAATTTGAATAGCGGTGTGCGTCGTAAGATTTCACACGAAGATTTAGGGGAAAAGAAAATTAAAGCAAAACTCGTCCCTCACACACTAACAAACTAACTGAAAGAGGAAAGACGAAGAATTTCTGTTGAACAACTGGTTGGAACCAAACGTGATTCCACATTTCTGTCTAAGATTATTGGGTGAGCATGAAAGTTGGTGTAACTTGTATTACTCTCACACGAAGTGTCAAAGTTCTGAATGGAGGAGCCCTGGATCACCAGTCTCGAAAGAAGTCAAACGAAAACCTTCGAGATCAAAGACAGTGTTGCTCACATTCTTTGACAAATGGCTCTGAGCACTATGGGACTTAACTTCTAAGGTCATCAGTCCCCTAAAACTTAGAACTACTCAAACCTAACTAACCTAACCACACACATCCATGCCCGAGGCAGGATTCGAACCTGCGACCGTAGGGGTCGCGTGGTTCCAGACTGTAGCGCCTAGAACCATTCGGCCACATTCTTTGACAGTAAAGGATTACTTCACCATGAGTATGTTCTTCCAGGTCAAACAGTGAACCAAACTCTTGAAACATTTGCGACAAGCAGTTCGACGTCGCTGTTATTCATGGCATTCTCAGGACCGGTTCTTACCGCATGACAATTGTAGCTACTATGTCAGAACTCTCCATTACGTTGATTAAAAATTACATTGAGTATCGAAAACAATGTAGCCAACTTAAGGCTATTTTTTTGCATCGTGTAAGATTCTGCGGTTCTCTATGGAAATAAATAAGCACTCAGATATCAATAGCAACAATCTGAGGGTGAAAAGCGGGAGCGCGATTCTAAGCATTGTTGTGAGACGAGGTCTGTCTACGAGAGTAAAATTTCAATAGCGATGGCAGAGAGCTCGGAGACGGAAGACGTGTCACGCTGACCTCACTTTGGTGATGGCAGATCTCACCACACTCAAGGCCTGACTTCATTTATAAGGCTAGGAAAGATTTAGATGGCTTAACTACGCTTGAAGATGGAATTTAAAGTAAAATTAGCAAGCATAGCGTAAAGCGCAATTTCAGAGCTAGGCTTGTGATTGTTAGTCCGAGTTTGCAATAATCCCATGTTTTGCTTGTCAGTTAAAGAAGCCTCCTTATCCTCCAAATAATAATAGTTGTTCTCCACATCTAATTCATAAATATGCTGTGGCTGTTAAAAATTAATTTAATTTTGTAGACTTAATTTATGAAATCCCTTCTTACGAGTTACTTAGCAGTTACCAGGACCCAAGCAAACTCCTTTTTATTAAATTCAGTCTTAGTAACAATAAGATTCAGCCGCTGCTGCTACTACAAGCTGTTACAAATTGCTGTAAACTATATGGAAAAAGTCAGTCATCTGAAGAGGTGAGTGCAAAACCTAGGGCTGAAAGAGGGACACTGACACACCACAACATGTCATGTACTCTGATCCAAAAAATTACGTTGCACAAGCCAGATTCTGTATCACTTGTAAATTCTTATTCAAATATGCAGTCAGATAGCTTATCCAAATGATAGTTTTAAGTTTTTTATGTAACGATCTATTGAGGGATTAAATGACAGTGAATCTGACACTCATACAACACGCAGGTTAGATTCCGATTACACTTAGTTCATGTTGCTTATCGAGTCCATTTTCACAGACGAACGTAGGCTTCGTTTGTTGTAGGTACGTTACACATGACCCCGTACTGCTTTATCTGTTACTGAGTATCTGGCCAGACATTCTGTCATTGCCATCTCACATCCGTCATATTCGCCCAACGTCTCACTTTGTGATTTTGTTTCCGCGGGTGAAAAGCGTCTTAAAGGAAAGCTTAGTCAGCATATCACAGACATTTAACGGTTGTGATGATCGAGCTTAAAAGCATCTCAGTTGAATGTTTCTCTGCTTGTTGCCAAGATCTCTAGAAACGTCGGCAACTGTGTACAGATAGTCAAGGGGTATTTCGTTAGAACGTAGTAGCAGTGCAATTTTCTATTTTTTTTTTTTAATCCTGTCCTGTTACTTGACAAAGGGAGTAATTACCGTGCCATCCGCAGGCTACTGTTAACACCAGAACACAAACGGGTGGGTATGGAGTCCTGCAGTAACTGCGAAGCGTGGACTGCCGATGAAGTGCACTGTGTAGTATTGAGCGATGAATCGCGGGTCTGCACTACCGCGAATAACAATCGTTGGTGAGCATGGAGACGACCAATGCAGAGATCCCATTCTTCCAATGTTTTGGAGAGGCACAGTGGTGTTATTCCTGACGTCATGGTGTGGGGGGCCATCGGGTGTGACTTCAGGCCACGGCTGGTACTGACCAAGGGAAGAGACGTCCTACAACGTCCTCACGTGGCGATATTGTGATGCTATTTTTGAAGACACCTGTCACGTGTCTCTACCAACTGTCTGCGTGATGAAGTAGTGCTCTCACAGCTAGCAATATCCACAGACCTTTCCCGATCACATACTTTCTCAGCTCCCGGTGTTTCATTTCGTTTGCCCCTCCCCTTACAGGTGTTCCATTTTTTCTTAGGCACTGTACCCGTCCACAAACTACGCGACTTCACTCAGTCAGTCCGTGCCGTAAGAAAGTTCGACAGTGTCATATCAGCGCGCACTCCGCTGCAGAGTGAAAATCTCATTCTGGAAACATCCCCCAGGCTGTGGCTAAGCCATGTCCCCGCAGCATCCTTTCTTTCAGAAGAGCTGGTTCTGCAAGGTTCACATGAGAGCTTCTGTAAAGTTTGGAAGGTAGGAAACGAGGTACTGGCAGAAGTAAAGCTGTGAGGACGCGGCGTGAGTCGTGCTTGGGTAGCGCAGTTGGTAGAGCACCTGCCCGCGAAAGGCAAAGGTCCCGGGTTCGAGTCTCGGTCCGGCACACAGTTTAAATCTACCAGGAAGTTTCAGTGTCAACGAGGTGCGTCCAAATAACATCAGGTGAATCAGGTCTATTGGGAGTTTGTTATTTGCATTGCTGGAATTTGTACGTACTGTGGATGTCTCAGACGCTAAGCGACAATTACGAATCGCTTATTATTCGCGCGCAGTCTTTGCTCAGAGCAGCTATGTCGCTGCAAGATGTGCCGGTTTTTGTCATCGCTGCTTGGCAACGAGGAACGCGGCAGTTTTATAGTTAGTGAGACACATGCCGAGCAAAGGACTCGTGGCAGTGTAGGCATGAAATTAATTACATCCGTGTTTAAGTAAAAAGATTTGTGTTTAGAGGAGAAGGTTTTGATTAATGATGTAGAACGACATGGGTATGTAGCGGAATTACGATAATATTTTTGTTTATTGGTAATGCAGTCGTGAGTAGCTAGAATCATTGTCGAATGATACACCCACATCAGGGGCATTTAGTTTTTTTTTAAATTAGAGATTAAGTAATTCTCACTGTAAGGTATTTTTCATGTTTATTAATGATTTCTGTAAGATTTGTGAGAGTAAGAATTTGGTATCATTGTTGCCCTATGTCAGTGTTAATGAGTGTTGTAACATGAATTTCGTACAAGTAATAATATATCAGATTATTTAAAAACAGTTCGTTAAAGTAATATTCCACTTAAGAGCATTGTCTACATCCTCGATCCAAGTCAGTTTTACTTAAAGGGTCTCTCACTCAACGATGGGTATAAAATAGTTTACTTGTTGTCTGCTTTCAGTAACTGTAGTTAGAAATTCGCAACTGACGCACGGAGAGGAGCAAGCACCGCGTTTCCAAGCAATTACATTACGAGGTAAGGTATTTTCCTTTCATGATCAGTTTGCTATGAAAATTATCGACGCATAGGAACCATTTCATGAAAAGCATAATTTGGCAGATCATTAGCGCACAGGGACCACTTCGTTTAATTATAGAGATTAATAGTAAAGTTCATGATTTAATCAGTTTGCACATTTTGCTAGAAATGTTATTAATCAGGGCCAAATTCATGTTGTATTCTCGCAGGCAGATGCATTGGGTTTCTCTCACAGCTGGAAATGCACAAAGTCGCGCAAAGCTCAACAACAGCAAAGTTCCAATCATTCAACCAAGAGACTCCAAAATCAAATCAAATAAATAAATTGGTAAAAGAAGTTTTAACAGGTCGCACCTACAGTCGTAGAAAGGAACAGCCTAATTGGACACTCGACTAACTATATCAGTCATCGTTCACTGGGGCCAGGTCTAAACCAGTGATTGCAGATAAATCAGTGCAAGCAACAATCTTCACGCTGAAGATATGTAATCTGTAATTGCTTTAAATAAGTTATTGCAAACTATATACATATGGTGTCCATCATTTTGATTCTGCAGCCAATATGAAGCAAGACACAAAAGAATGAAAGGCATTAGCTACCAGTTGGCACTGATTTATATCAATGGGGCAAGTTGAAAATTTGTGCCAGGGTTTCGAATGCCGGTCCGGCACAAATTTTCCATTTGTCCCATTCATATAAGTCAGTGCCCAACGGCATCTAATATCTTCAGTTCCTTTGTGTCTTCCTTCGTTGTTCCAGACTGTTGCTAACCTGAGAACCTGCTTACTGTTGCCATGACTTCCTATTCCACTACAAATTCTACACTCTACACTTCCCTCTATCACCAAATTGACGATTTCTTGATGCCTCGGGACGTGTTTCATCAACTAATCCCTCCATTTAGTTGGGTTGCGCCATAAATTTCTTATTTTCCTATTTCGACTGAGTACTTCTTCGTTAGTTATCCAATTTACTCATCTAATCCTCGGAATTCTTCTGTAATTTCACATTTCAAAAGTTTGTGTTTTCTTCTCATCTGACGACCAACATCCGTAAAATAACTTCAGAAAATTAAAATTTCTATCCGATGTTAAAAAATATAAACTTTTCAAAAGCGCTTTTCATGCGACTGCAAATCTGTATTTTATAGCATCCTTACTTCGGTCAGTCAGTTATTTTGCTGTCGAAATAGCATGTCTCATGTGCGACTTTAAGCGTCATTTGCTAGTCTTATTCCCTCAGTATGTCGTGATTTAACTGGACTACATTCCGTTACCTTCGTTTTCATTTTGTTGATATTCATTTTCTAAAATCTTTTCAATTCTAATACAATCGTTAGTCTAACGGTCTACATATTGTAATTACCTCACACCTCGTTACTGAAATATTGTGAAACGGACTGTACGATGCTACATTAAGCCCTATCCCTAATGAATATAGTGGGCTCTCCAGGGATGGAGGGTCATAGCCCCGTGAGGCGACGAATTGTGGGATTCTAGTTTCGAGATTAACCCAGAGTGCTCCGAAACCTAGCAAAGAATAAAATAAGAACACATCACATCTGGCGATTCCACTTGTTATACAAGAAATAATAGGAACTTTTCTCCAAACAAACAAAATATCGAGTGTTGCGAGTTGTCACAATTTCCAAGCTCATGAGACAACAGATATGTCGCAGGCCGTATATTGGCACCAAACACTCGATTTCACAATATTCAAGCTACAGAGGGTGAAATAAATAGAAAATGTAAGAGTAGAATATTAAACTGATGTGTACATTAGAGTGGTGTTTTTTTCCTGGAATACTTTCTTACTTTCACAGCCGGCCGCGGTGGTCTAGCGGTTCAGGCGCTCAGTCCGGAACCGCGCGACTGCTACGGTCGCAGGTTCGAATCCTGCCTCGGGCATGGATGTGTGTGATGTCCTTAGGTTAGTTAGATTTAAGTGGTTCTAAGTTCTAGGGGACTGATGACCAGAGATGTTAAGTCCCATAGTGCTCAGAGCCATTTGAACCATTTTTTTTTTTTTTACTTTCACATAAAATACCGTTGTCAGAAAACAACCAACAGGCTGTAAAGTCAGTAACATCTTTCTTTCCAAATTCAATAACAAAGATGTATTCTGTGCGAGGTGTTCGTCAAGTTCGCAGGTATGATGTGCGGTCTCAACAAGTCCAGACATCTGTAATTAGGGGAGTGATTGAAAACGATGTTTGTGGTATAATTTGATATCTAGCAACGACGTAGTTCGTGCAGCTTGTAAATACATTCATCATCATTAATAACGGCAGAAACTGCAGCTGCTACTGTTACATTCTCAATCCCGACAGGAACAATAGCAGAAATATCAAAAAGGTCGGCAAGCAGATGGATCGTTTTGCTGTGAACATAGAGAACATTCTTGGTATCCAATTCAAGTGAGACTACTGAAATTCCTTGAACGTTTATAGCGGCATGCAACGCCACTTAGTTCTTCGGAGGCACTACAAACAAGAATATTTTTATGAGAAGCAGCTTCCAGAGAGACGTGTGTACCTGAAGCTAGTAACAGAGATATGATAATGTTCAAATGGGTGTGAAATCTTATGGGACTTAACTGCTAAGGTCATCAGTACCTAAGCTTACACACTACTTAAGCTAAATTAACCTAAGGACAAACACACACACCCATGCCCGAGGGAGGACTCGAACCTCCGCCGGGACCAGCCGCACAGCCCATGACTGCAGCGCCACAGACCGCTCGGCTAATCCCGCGTGGCAGATACGATAATGGATTTGCTGTAGAACTATGTATCACCGCCAACGTTAGTGTCTTGTAGAACTAAACGCGGCAAATACGTAAACTGTGTGAGAAAATGGTTTGCCTGTCACGCAAGTGAAGTTGTCCATCGATATGCTCTACGGACCTATTGTCCTTATCTGATTGGCACCCTCTCTTAATATTCGAGACAATAAAAGGACACTACATTTTCAGCATTTCCTTAAAACAAAAAGGCACCTTTAGAATCTATAATATTTTCAAACAATAAAATTTTTATTCATGGCCATCAATCAGCAGCTGTGAAGCACTTTTTAAGAATAGAAATAATCAGTCGTCAGTTGCAAAATTTTTTTAATTAACTTCTTGACTAGTTTCGGCAAATTAATTTTCCTTCCTCAGAATATCTTACAATCAGGCTCACATCGGAAAGCAACAGTAAAGTGAATTCTAGACGATAGAGCCCTTCTTTAAAATTTTACATTTTACAGTCAAGCAGTTAAAAAGTAACGTAAAACACGGAGATATGGTGATCAGAATAATAATTATCGTTTAACTCAAACGATAATATGTTTTGAATATACATAATATCTGTGGCCGGTACTTGAACGCGATGGAAGCTAAATGTACGTTTTCCTGATATGTTAGCCACTGCCCTGTTTCCTTGCTGCACGTTCTGGACGATGGAGGAAATTTGTTCATTTCGGTCGAAAAACTGGTAAAATCCATTTCCAGTGCTGTAGTTCGAAACGTATACCAAGGACGTAAACCCACGGAATCGCGATAAACAGGATAAAACGATAAAACAAGTGATTCGGATCGGCTGATGTGGCCGAGCGGTTCTAGGCGCTTCAGTCTGGAACCACGCGACTGCTACGGTCGCAGGTTCAAATCCTGCCTCGGGCATCGATGTGTGTGATGTCCTTAGGTTAGTTAGGTTTAAGTAGTTCTTAGTCCTAGGGGCCTGATGACCTCAGATGTTAGGTCCCATAGTGCTCAGAGCCAAGCGTATTCCGCGTAACTACTCGAATCCTGCTATGAATTGCAAAAATTCTGCATTGTTTACCTGTTTGCGTGTTCCATGATGATCTACGATTAATTTTACTGTCTGGAATATATAAATATGAGAAACGTCCCCCAAAATTCTCAAATACAATGAATGCTCTACACTTTTGAGATAAAGTAGATCGTTTGAAAAAAAGAAATGAAGCTCATGGGAGCAACAACTTCAGATTTTTAACTCATCTGTCTTATGACTGTTTGATGCAGTTCGCCAGATTTTCTCTCCTTTGCCAACCTCCTCATATCACATTACAACCTGCACCACACGTCGTTATTTATTTGTTGGATGTACTCCCAACTCTGTTTTCCATTACAATTTTTTTCCCTCGACAGCTCCATCAGGTGCCACGCAAGCCATTACGTGCCGTCTTCAAGCGTGTTCTATTATCCCTTCCCTTATTTATTTCCACATATTCTTTTCCTCGTCAATTCTGCGGAGAACCTCCTCATTTCTTATCTTACCAAGTCCTGTTCAGCATCGTTCTGTAACGCTACATCTCCGTGCGCTTCGATTCTCTTCTTTCCTGGTTTCAAGAAGACATAACAGAACACATTAGTGAAAGAGAAACAACTTGAACTTGATCTGAGACAAAAACTTCTGTTTCTTCAAATTTCTTTTCCAAGGGGAGATGATCAAACATTCTTATCGCTGAGAATTTTACTGCTTTCTATACCGAAGTTTATACCATCAAATTGAAGATCATGCACTCTGTTTCATCGTTGAATAAACGAATTTGTAAGCCCAATAACTTAAACATATTTGTTAATAAAGAAAACAAATACCCATATATGTCCGCAACCATTTCACGTTTCATGTAACAAGCTTAAGGGTTTATTATCAGTAAATACCATACGACATATTTCGACTGCTGCTGTCATCGGATACAGAACACAATACCGAAAAGGCAAAATTCCGTATCAAAGAATAGATATCCATACCTAACTATTTTCCCCACAAGCCATCGTACTGTACGTACCTGAGAATACGTATTTTAATAGAAAAGTTTCCTCCTCTTCAAGTTTCACTCAGAGGTGGAACGGAAGACGGCGACGTCAGCTCGAACTTCTATACGTTTTGCATCGTGATCGTTATGTGAAGCGCATGTTACAGGAATTAATATACACGGCGGACAAACTAAAACTGGCTTGGAAAACATTACATATAGGCCCTACCTTAAGGTAGGCAACCCATCTTACATCATCTGCCCCGAGTTCAGATGATGTAAGTAGTCTTGCCTGTCTTAAGGTGCATGAGTAATGCAGAATATCTTTCTTGCAGCATTTCCCACTTTTGCACCTAAATCTATGCTCGGTGAGCCACCTTAGGGTATGACATTACTATGAATTTTCCGTCTTCCCTGTTGGATGTGCGAATCGTATGTGGGAAGACTTAACACTTAATAACTAGTGGAAAAGGAACACTACAGCCGTATTTTCAAAATATTCAATATTCAGACTACTAGTTTCAACACTAGATTTGCGTCATCTTCAGGTCCTACCCCAAGTACTTCAAGTCACTTATCATAGGACCCATACAAGAAATAGGCGCCGTGGACCGATGTCCATCAGGAATGTATATTCTGAACGTGTAGTCACCACTGTGACCAAATGGACATCAGCATCGACATGTGGTCACAGTGACACTGAACGTTCGGAATATACCCTCCTGATGAACAGCGGCACTTAGTTATTTTATAGGTCCTGTGATACATTAGCCAATGAGTGGAAGTATTTGCTTGGTTGATAGTAGGTCCTGAAGAAGACGAAAATGGAGCGTGAAACTAGTCGTCTGAATAACAAATACTTCGAAAATACGGATGTGGTGATCCATTTCCACTACTTATATCGTCAGCCGCTGACCCATGTCCACAGGAAGGACGGACTAAGTTTAACCCCTAACATATATTTGATTAAGGTCTCAGACCGACTGACAGTGCTCAGGAACTGGTAGATAAAGGGCTTTGTTCAAGTAGAGAGCACTTCTTTAGAAATCTTCCGAGACAAGAATTTCGCCTCTACTGCTCAGTTTCTATAATGAAGCAGCAGTGACGGAAATGGAAGTAAGGTTTAAGGGTAGAGTTAAAGTTCAGGTTTAACGACATAGGTGATAAGATTGGCTGATGACATTCGTGTCCTCAGTGAAGGTGAAGAACAGTTGAATAGAACGAACGGTCTAATGAATACAGAATATGGGTTGGAAATAAACCGAAAAAAAGACGAAAGTAGTTAGAACTAACAGAAACGAGAATAGCGACAAACGTATCTCAGAGTTGATCACGACGTAGACGAAGTTAAAGAATTCCGCCAACCCTGGATGCAAAATAACCCATGAAGAACCAAGCGAGAAGGGCATAAAACGCAGACTAGCACGAGCAAAGATGGCATTCCCGGCCAAGAGAAGTATCCTGGTATCAAATATAGGCCTTAAGTTAAGAAAAAGTTACGAGTATGTGCGTTTGGAGCAGAGTATTGTATGGTAGTGGAGCATGTACAGTGGAAAAACCGGAGCAGAAGAGAATCGAAGCATTTGAAACTTGGTACTACAACGAATGTTCAAAAGCAGGCTGAGGAGGTTCTCCGCAGAATCGGTAAAGAAAGGAATATACAGAAAACTCTGACAAGAAGAAGGGGCGGGATGATAGGACGTCAGGGAGTAACGTTCATGGTACTAGAGGGAACTGTAGAGGATAAAAACTGTAGAGAAGAGAGGGCTGGAGTACATGAGAACACCCAATAAATAATTGGGGATGCAGGTTGCAAGTACTACTCCGAGATGAGATTTGCACAGTAGAAAATTTCGTGGTGAGGCACGTCAAACCAGTGGGGAAAAAAATTAGTCTTGCGTATTCCTTTCCACGGTGAGATTTATGCGGTTTCGAGAAATGTTCTCTTGTACTGAAACAAAAGTGCCCACTTTAGTTCTTTACACCGTTGCCTGAGATACAGTACCCCCTCATTGAAAATGAACTCTGCTTCGACAGTTCTGTGTCCTGTATGCTATCATTTCAGCATACGAAAGATGTCACTAGGAATACAGAAACACAGCCGTGTAGTGTTCCAGAAAATTCACCTGAAGAGGTTTAGAAACACCACTGCGTCTAAATCAGAACTGCAATAATAGGCCGGCAGCTGTGGCCGAGCGGTTTTAGGCGCTTCATTCCGGAACCGCGCTGCTGCTTCGGTCGCAGGTTCGAATCCTGCCTCGGGCATGGATGTGTGTGATGTCCTTAGGTTAGTTAGGTTTAAGTAGTTCTAAGTCTAAGGGACTGATGGCCTCAGATTTTAAGTCCCATAGTGCTTAGAGCCATTTGAACCATTTGCAATACTAGGATTTGAAGACACCTCTCCTGGAAGCAGCCTCATCATAAGCACTGACAAGTGTCTTTCTCGGCAATCCTAACTGAGCACGCGAACGCACAAAGCTGCAAAGCAATACCAAGGACAGATCCTTAGATCGAGAAGTTAATTAGTTTTTCGCTTTGAGAGAATCACGACTGTAGAGGGTAATCACAGAAAAGGAGAATATCTGACAAAGTGGAAAAGAAGGAAAGATCCTGGGAAAGGCGTCGGGTTGTTGGCGTGGGGCTTTTCCGGCCGCTGTTCTGTTTCTGTCAGAGGCCAGAGGTCGGACCGCGCGTGACAAGAGCCTCACGCGACAACAGCAAAGCACAGTGGCGCCAAAGCACGTCACGCCACGTCAACAGGACACGCGATGGCGAGTTCCCACTGGACAGGCGGTTCGCAGTGCACGACTTAGCGCTTCAGAACACCCCAACACCCCTAGCTGCTGTTGCTGCTGCTGCTGCTGTTGTGTGTGTGTGTGTGTGTGTGTGTGTGTGTGTTTGCCGAGCGTGCGTGAACACATAGACGACCGCAAGTTTGGAAGGGAAGGGGTCACTTGCCCTTCTTGAAATGTGCCAGGACTCTTTTCTTTATTAATTTCAAAATTCTCAGGTTATCCGTGGCTTTAGTATGTACTATGTTGGCTGTGAGAACGTTCACGGGAAATTACACCGTTTTTTCATCCTGTTGGCGGTATCGGCGTGGTATTGCAATCTTGTGTGACTGAATATGTGCACAACATGGCCGAAATAGAGTACCCGATCTTTTCTCTGTCGCTTCCTTGTACAGCCCTTAATGAGCTACGGGAAGGGACAGCGTCAACACCCAGCACAACACAAAGATGGTTGCAGTATAACTGCCCGACAGCTGTCCCTGTCTTCCACAATGTTTCGCTGGCGCATGTCTTAATCTCAACAGTAAGTTTACATCTTATCGTCAGGGCTTGCTGAGACTACTCTAAGTTTTAGACGGTAAAGCGATTTTAACAGAGTTTGAACAGCACGGTTATGCTACGCTGCAGGCAGCACCAGCAAAATTTTCAGGTTATTGTGGACAAGCAGTAGTGTGGAAGTGATTCGATGAACTCTCTGCTAGCCACCAAAGTGTGAATTGCGGAGTAGTCATGTAGATGTAGAAGTACAGTTCATTGTAGTACAGTTCATTGTCTTACGTGTATATCACTTGAACCTTATGACCACACTCATCATCATAAAAAGAGCTGCAACCAGAATAACAAGGCGCATTGCGATTATTATTGGCGGACTGGTAGATAGTATCAAACCTACGAAAGGATAGCCGGCCAAAATAGAGAAAAAGTACATACAAGCGCGCATACAACCTAGAACCGCTGGACCACCGCGGCAGGCTGTCATGTTTACACAACAACATGCAAACCAGGGAGACAATGGCCACTTTGGTGGAGTTTTAGGCTCTTAAGAGTCAATTCTACCTAGCAGTTTGATGGTTGTCATCAAAGGTTTCCTACACTCACGTTCATATTAAGAATGCCAGAAAGGATCTACTCCCAAAAACCATTGTCTGGGTAGCTATCAAACGTTTAAAATGTAATAAGCTTCGTATACTTTCTGTCAAATGTATTTCTTGCGTCACAACTTAACGAATCAGTGTCATCGAAAATGGAACTTTTACAAATTTATCCCCTCTTGGATAAAAATTGCGCGAACACTTACACTGATCAGCCAGAACATTATGACCATCTATCTAATGGCCGGTATGGTCACCTTTGGCATAGATAACGGCTGCGACACGTCGTGGCATGCAAGTATGCAGCCTTGATAGGTCGCCGGAGGGAGATGACACCACATCTGCATACACAAGTCACCTAATTCTCATAAATCACCGGGGCGATGAGCTCTGATGATTATCATGATGATGATGAGGTCCCATACTCCGAGGAGCGCAGGGGACGATGCGGGAGACCCGTACCGCCGTACTAGGCAAGATCCTAGTGGAGGTGGTTTGCCATTGCCTTCCTCCGACCGTAATGGGGATGAATAATGATGATGGTGAAGACGACACAACAACATCCAGTCATCTCGACGCAGGTAAAATCCCTGCCCCCGCCGGGAATCGAACCCGGGAGCCCGTGCGCGGGAAGCGAGAGGCCTACTGCAAGACTAACGATCTGCGGACGATGAGCTCTGAGACCTCGTTCAATCTCATCCCAGATGTGTTCGACCGACTTCAGATCTGGCGAGTTGCGGGGAGGGCGTCAGCTGGAACTTGCCACTGTGTTCCTCGAACCAGTCCATCACACGCCTGGCCACGTCGCATGGCGCATTACGTTGTTGAAAAATGCCGCTGCAGTCGGCACACATGATCGTCATGAAGTGGTGTACGTGGTCTGCAACCAGTGTACGATACTCCTTGGCCGTCATGCTGCCTTGGACGAGCTCCACTGGACTCATAGATGCCCACGTGTATGTTCCCAAGAGCATAGTGTAGCCGACGCCACCCTGTCTCCGTACAGCAGTAGAAGTGTCAAGAAGCTGTTCCCCTGGAAGACGAAGGATTCGTGCCCTCTCATCGTCCAGAGGCGACGGTCACGTCCCCATTTCAGTCGTAGTTGCCGGTGTCGTGGAGTTAACATTGGCATACGCATGCGTCCTCGGCTGCGGAGGTCCGTCGTTAGGAGTGTTCGGTGCACTGTGTGTTCAGACAGACTTGTACTCCGCCCAGCATTTAAGTCTGATGTTAGTTCCGCCACAGTTCACCGCCTCTTCAATTTTACTAATCTGCCCACCCTACGGCATCCGACATCTGTAATAATGAGTGGCCATCCAACGCCACCAAGTCTGGATTTCGCTGCGTATTGAAGACATTCACCACAGCGCTCCTCGAACAGCCGACAAGCCGCGCAGTTTCGGAAATGCTCGTGCCGGGCCTCCAGGCCGTCACAACCTGCCCTCGGTCAAACTCAGGTAGATCACGCTCCTTTCCTATACGACACACGAAGAACACTCACTGGTGCTGCATACACCGTGTGTTTGTCTGGCCAGCAGGAGTTCCTCGCCAGGTAACACTGCTGTCTGCTGGGCGGGTAGGCCACAGGTCATAATGCTCTGTCTTACCAGTGTATGTGTGTCTGTGCATGCGTGTGTGTTTGAGAGGGAACTTCGGAAGCTACTGTACGGTGTGCAGCTGAGGATACTTCTAGTAGCACTACCTCTCCACCTTTTCCCTGTTCCATTCGTGAATGGAGCGTGGGAGGAATGATTGCTGGTAAACTTCCGGCCTACTTAATATCCATGCTGTATGATATGTATCGCTTTCATTGTATCCTATTTGCTAAAGATGAGGTAGGGTGATAGGCAAGGGGCAGTGTTCCGCTGTTTTGACTCAATGCCACAAAGTAGGCTGTCGACATCAGTGCATATCATCCACGTCCGTACCATCGTCTTCACACGTCATCACTGGGTATAGCATGAATACTTCATGCTTAATTTAATCTTAATTATATTAAATGTTTCCTTCTGTTGAATTATACTCCAAATTACAGAGTGTGATCCGAATACGACCCACATCAGGTCGATACCGGTCACTACTTACGAATAAAAGGGCTTTTACGTGGTTAAGACTTTTCTACAAAATATTTTATTACTAGCTCATTGTGCCCGCTGCTGTTCCCAATATGTTCACAAAGATTAAATACGCATAATATTTCAGTTAGATACCGATAGCACTCAGGACTACAATGACAGCATCTAAATTTTCTCATATTTTTCAGATTTATTTGATACCAGACACACTAAATGCGATTACTACTGTAGACGACTGTGAATGAATCTAAAATAAGCAAAGGGCAAATAAAAAAAAAATGGGACAGGGATTTTCGTCTGCAAGTTATCTGTACTTTTGCAGATGACATCTCCGTATGCTTCTATGCGTCACTTTATGAATCAACAACAGCTGGGGTTTCGAAGAGCCAGTTATCGCCCTTCTACATGGAATCGACCCATTGCGCAGGAAGTACGGCAAAAAACTAGAATTATATCAATTTCCTTACTATTTGCTTCTGGACGGCTTTAAGCTTGTGAACTGTGGCTGTTTACTGCTTCTGGAAAAGCACTAGTCAGCTTTTTTGTTCCATTCCTTCAGCAGTGACGTCGCGTTGTCCCAAGCGTTGGTCTGTCATCTGTTTATTCTGCTGAACCGGAAGGCCGCTTCAGGAAGTCGTTCATTGAGGATTCCAACGTAACACCACTGGTGTAAGGGAAGCCGCCAATCCGAAACAGATATTAAATATTCAGACAAATCCCCCCTTTCATAAAGCCAGATGAAATTCAAAAGGACTTAGCACACTCTGAGCCTCCTGTGAAACGAATTCCCTCCCCCGAAATGCGGAGAGCAAAAAAGGAAGAGAGAAAGCCAGATAGAGAAAGCGGAGGGGGAGGGGGGGGGGCGGAAGATATGAAAGAGGATTTAAAATTCGCATAACGAGGCTGCGAACAAGATTATGGGATTTTTTACCCCCGCGGGGCGCAACACACAAAGTGAAACAGAATAATTACAATGGCCGTTGTTTATGGAGGCTACAGTGCTCTCTCATCACGGGCTTTGCGCGACAGAAAAGGACAAAACGAGCCGGCAGCGAGTCTGTGAGGATGCGTTGCCGGGAGGGGGTTGTAAGGGGGGGGGGGAGAGGGGGTGTGACTCCACGCGTGCGAATGGGACAGCCACGGCCGGACTTAGTAGCTGACGAACAGGGGCAGTGGTTCGTTCCGAATGTCGCAACAGCCGCTGGAGAAAAGCTTGCGATTGCAGGCGACAGCTGACACACGGAAACAAACATATGAAAGCTTTACTCCATCCCGTGACCAAAATGTATCGTCTGTGTACTGAAAAACCTGCCCCTTCCCTCCCTCACCCGACTCTCTCCCTCTCATCACTGGCCTCCAGCAATTTTCCATCCTCCCTTTCATCACAGTCAGATAACACATATGTGCCATTACGATATTTTTTGTGCATTTTAAAACTGCGTTGTTATGTCAGATGCAAATTTAGTGTAAGGAACCGAAATCAGATTAACAGTACAGTGAGCACTGAAACTGCGCAACCGATTGTATAAAATCAGCTGATAATGTTATTCATTATTTTGTGACGCCATTGCTGAATAATGCACAGGGTGGCCTGATAGGAATAGTGTCAGTTGCAAAGCGATTTAGAAAAGATTGCTGTATGGTGTGACAGGTAGCAGTTGACGCTAAATAACGAAAAGTGTGAGGTGATCCACATGAGTTCCAAAAGAAATCCGTTGGAATTCAATTGCTCGATAAATAGTACAATTCTCAAGGCTGTCAATTCAACTAAGTACCTGGCTGTTAAAATTACGAACAACTTCAGTTGGAAAGACCACATAGACAATATTGTGGGGAAGGCGAGCCAAAGGTTGCGTTTCATTGGCAGTACACTTAGAAGATGCAACGAGTCCACTAAATAGACAGCTTACACTGCACTCGTTCTTCCTCTGTTAGAATATTGCTGCGCGGTGTGGGATCCTTACCAGGTGGGATTGACGGAGGACATCGAAAGGGTGCAAAAAAGGACAGCTCGTTTTGTATTATCACGTAATAGGAGAGAGAGTGTGGTAGATATGATACGCGAGTTAGGATGGAAGTCATTAAAGCAAAGACGTTTTTCGTCGCGGCGAGATCTATTTACGAAATTTCAGTCACCAAGTTTCTCTTCCGAATGCGAAAATATTTTGTTGAGCCCAACCTACATAGGTAGGAATGATCATCAAAATAAAATAAGAGAAATCAGAGGTCGAACAGAAAGGTTTAGGTGCTCGTTTTTCCCGCGCGCTGTTCGGGAGTGGAATGGTAGAGAGATAGTATGATTGTGGTTCGATGAACCCTCTGCCAAACACTTAAATGTGTATTGCAGAGTAATCATATAGATGTAGATGTATGTGAATATGGTTCGGTTTAGCGAAGCAGATCACTTTCATTTGGATGGGTTCTCCAATAAGCAAATTCGCGCATTTGGGATACTTAGAATCCGCATTTCGCCATCGAGAAGTCTCTTCACCCTCAACGGGTGACTGTGTGGTGTGCAATGTCGAGTCACGGAATAAGTGGTGCGATATTCCTTGATGACACCGTCATTACCGAACGGTACATGAAGGTTTTGGAAGATTTTATCCCCATTATCCAAAGCGACTCTGATTTCGACAAGATGTGCTTAAATGTTTGTTTTCCTGGAAGAGCGACTCCTTTTTTGCAGCTATATTAAAACTGAGCTGAAAACAGCCATTCAGGAAGTCATTGACAGCATCGATCTTCCGACACTTAAGCGGGTCACGGAGAATTTTGCTATTCGTCTGCGCCACATCATCGCCAATTCTGGCAGGCAAATCAAACATCTCATAACCTAAATCCGAATATCTGTGCTGCCGTTTATATGTTGAGTATAGTGTGTTCACGCCGTAGTTTGTAACTAATTTACTTTCTCTTTTCATACAGCTCAGTAATTGTCAACTTGTAAATACGTATTAATAAAAACTATTACTGATGTATTTCATGTGTGCTTATTACGTCACAAGCTGTTACATTCTAAATGAATATCTTCAGGTGACATAGACACGTCCACCAACAGTTTCCTTTGTGAGAGTTGGTTCCGTGAATTTTAGATTTAATCTCAGTACATCCAGTTGGAACGTAACCAGTTGTGACTAACAAACACACCTCAAACACAACTCTGGCAATTTTTACTAACATTTCCACCAACTTAAATCGAAGAATCACCCCCCTCCTGACACGATATTACTTTAAAAATTTGTATTTGTGGGAATCCACAGCCTCCAGATGTTTAGTAAACGTAAAAATGGTCCGTAGTAGGCTGTAATGCGATTTTTATTTAATCGTACGATTAGCTAATTTCGACTACACGTCAATGTCAAGCGCATTTCTAGCCTCTGTACTTCATACCACTTTCAAATTACTCTTATTTACAAGAAAAAAATTGCCATATTCCGTCATTTTACGAAATGATCCACGCTACAGTGATACATTTTAAGTTCGTATTCTGATCGTTGTTCTTATGTGCAACCACCTGTTATCTCAGCGATATTATATTATGAAGAAACACTTGACACTATAATAAGACACAAACGTATCACCTTTTAAGGCGCAGGTAACCAGCAAAACAAAATGGGCGGATGAACATGAAAGTTAGCGGGCTCGTTCGCGACGTTTGTCACTCTGAGATTTATTCCACCTCACTGCGATCATGACTAAGCCAAATGCCACAATATAATTTAAAATAATTTTCATTCTTGTTGCTATGTATCGGTGCCGTGGTTAGTCACTTGAGAACAGGGCCGCCAAACAAATTACATTAATTATGGCCTGCAGCGGGCTAACGACCACCTAATGTTTGCTAAGTGTCGCAAGAACCACAGACCACAATGTTTATATTTCACGACGATATGCTGCCCTCGAAGATAGTCCTGCTCTTCCACTCTCGACATACTCTTTATAATCTCTTGTGGGAAAAAGCAAATAAACAATTCTGGAAATGGAAAGGTTCGTTGTAAATAAAACAAACGGGTCTACCATGATAACTCAAATGTAATTGACAGACGCATTGTCCTTACCGAAAGCACAAGTTACATCTTAAGAGATTGCTGTTACAGTAGTACTTGCCACCTATTGTTAAATCTGACAGCACACAAATGACAGAGTATCAGGCTAACTTCTTCTCTTCCGCGCCGTATGATGACACATCCAGCAATCATATTCATATTACTCTTCACTATGCATCAGGCCCTACTACTTCTGCCGGCTGCAGTGGCTGAGCAGTTCTAGGCGCTTCAGTCTGGAACCGCGCGATCACTACGGTCGCAGGTTCGAATCCTGCCTCGGGCATGGATGTGTGTGATGTCCTTAGGTTAGTTAGGTTTAAGTAGTTCTAAGTTCTTGGAGACTGATGACCTCAGATCTTAAGTCCCACAGTGCTCAGGGCCATTTGAACTACTACTTCTATAAATTTGATATTCATTAGCCACTTCTAGAACAGAAAGTCCATACTGAAAACACGTAAAACTTGAATACTGGTTTCACTTGCAAGGGGATGTAACGCCGGAAATGCATATCCTCCTATTTCAGTCTATTGTACTATAAATTTTTTCCTTATTTTGTTACCTGAAGATATGACATTTATCATTTATGTCGATGTATAATTGGTTTGTTTTGGAAGTATTATTTGTATTTTTACGCTGGGTCTTGCGTAGGGAAAACTATGCTATCGAACAATTACATCGATAGGTCGTGTGGAGAACCAAAGTGTTTAGGATCTTTGGTAGTGTTGGATGTGCCACGTGAAGCGCGGGCGGAGCAGAGACTGGCTGGAGTAGGTCGATGGAGCAGGTGTGTTGAGTGACGCTCCTGCGAGTTGCCGCGCTATCGGGGTCTGGCAGCATGTAATTGCGCTCGACATGCTATGATAGTTTCTGGCGCGGACAGGAAACATTAGCTGGCACACATCGAGAGCCCGTTTCATCTGGTGACCGTGTCGAGAACAAGGCGCGCCAACATCCAGCTTCTGCAACAGCGACGGCCGGCAATAAGTGATAGTCGCCACCTCCTCGATCAACGACTTCAAACCTTCAATCAACCAACACGCAAGACTGAAAGCACGTAAAGTCTTAGAACTATATGGCAGACCTCAGCTTTTCAAACTGTTCCATTTGCATCACTAAAATACAGAAATTTAGCATGAACCTTTGTTGCTCATTGCCCCAATTGCATTACCAAGCAGGGTCCCTTCCTTTTCCCAAATGAACCCGTGTGTCGTTGATATTCAAACGCCAGCATTAAAGTAATATCATTCCATTTCACTACTTTAATTTCAAAGTTCAGTTAAAGTATTCATAGCTGGCTACAATATTTAGATTACACAAGCACAAATTAAGAGTGCGAATTTTTTTACCATATTTTAGCTTACCCGTGACTGCAGCTGAGCTTGGTACGTACTAAATTTTACTATTGTTAATTGTTCAAAATCATTTAATTCAAGTTCAAAGTTGAATCTCTTATTTCTAAATTGCGTAGATTCATGTAGCTTTTGAGATGATTGTTGAGGTAGCCCAAGACTAACCTTATTTTATTTTATTTCATAGTGATTCAGAAGCAAAGTTCACTATTAATTTCAGTCACTAAATTAACTTTCAATTTTCCGGTTTTATTAATTCTTTTGCCAAATTAAGTCAGAGTGTAGCGAAATTTATTACTACTGACAAACATTCAGTTTTCACACAACACGTGTCAACCTTCAGTTGCCATGCTTTTAGTGCTAATTATATGTGCATTAACCTTTCTTTTTCAGTTATTATAAAGGTTGTCCATAGGACTGGCGACCGTAATTTTCCCACATCTCAAATATCTAATTAACGCCAGTTAATTGTTAACGTAACGACCGCACATTACCCCTTTTTCAAAATTAATTTCACCAATTTCATTTGCATTTTTCTTTTCATTTAAATATAACCCTTTCCTCCCTCTTTACCGACAGATTAACTTCGGTGACGATTGCTTTTCCCAAATTTCCATTAAGTACACGCGGTTTAATTTTTCACTGTCATTAAGGTCGATAAGTGAGGGGGAGGTTACTGAGAGGTCACGACGCTGGGACAACAAACAGGTTTACTTCAAACTTTGTGCGCCTTTAGTTGTCCATTAAAACAACATACTGTGCAAGTAGTACGGTGCACTACTCTGGAAATTCCGAGAAAATGACAAGATAAGTAATAACGTCTATTACGTCACTGATATATCTGTGTGTAAATACTGGTTACTAGAGGGAATGGTGGTCAAGTGGTTGGCGTTTGAGCTGCGTGACACGAACGTGTATGAGGTGACAGTTGCAGTCCAGCTCTAACTTAAAAATTAATCTATATTTTGTTTCATCACTGGTCATATTGTTTAATTTATATGACATTTCAAAGGTAATTATCCCAACGTCATGGCCTCCACTCGTCAGATAAATTGTAAATACTTAATTTTGCAGTTATTCGGGTCTTTTAATAATGAAACTATAATTGCACTCTCTCACCTACACATTTTAACATCAAACAGTGAATTGAGATTCTATTATACACCTCTACCAGTCGGCCATCTTACGGTCCAAACTTTTGAAGACATATCGGAACTTCACACCAGCGCCATGCCATGCGGGAAATCACTTGGACTTGAGGATGAGCCTGCATCTTGACTGCGGTACGCAGCTCTATCGTCGTTCTGAATTTTTTCACAGTTTAATGAAACTTTGTATCACACTTCCTTGCGCCCACGTTTACTGGTGTGTATCAATAGCGGAATAACCTGTCGCTACACTTACTTAATGACCGCATAAACTGAACATTTTAGTGGAGCGGTCAGATACAGATCTGACATCGTGACGGCCAAAAAGCGACTCTCTGGTTAGCGCCGCCGACCCCTAAACTGGCACCCCCTCCACCGTACATATACCTCCGCGACGACGAGTAATCAGGCAGTCGCTCAGTTTAGAAACTGAATGAAACAATATATAATGTAAGAGCGGAAATCATTTTCTCAAGCAATGTCCTCAATTATCTTCTTTAGGTAGTTATTAAATTATATTTTTGTTAGTCTGAGAGACTAAGAATAATTCGGACTGTTTTGACTCGATGACGGTGACTCGCAATACTGCACATCAAAGTTATCCGGTGGTTCCCCGCAGAAATAGCAATCCCGCGTTCTTTCTTGCTGCCGGCAAGGTATTCCTTCGCTCGCTTATACTTCCGGCCAAGTGAACCAGTCCGCCTGCCAAGTGTCATTGGAGTACTCTCGTTTACATTTGTTTAGGTAATGAAGCAAATAAAACAATTCACGTCGCCTGATGGCTGGCGTGAATTGTTTCACTTGAATCGAGGGTGAAGCCCTTAAGCATTTACCACTATAAATATTATTCTTGAAGTTTTTAAATAAAACTGAAAGTCAAAAATAGCGGTTGCACAGTACCACGTAACGTAGTTCCCACGTTACAAACCGGAGAGTTGAGGTGCTAAGCACAACCAAGACACAGTCCTAACACCAGTTCCCTTCAGATCACCGAAGCTAAGCGTTTCGGGCTTAGCTAGCCAGCACTAGGATGGGTCTGCCGGGAGCTGTTGGCAAGCGGGACGCCCTCAACCCTTGTGAGACTAATTGAAGTGCTACCTGGTTGAGGAGTATCGGCAGCGGTCGTGAAAACTGGCAACGGCCGGGCATTAGTGTGCTGACCACATGTCCCTCCATATGCCCGTCAAGTAACGCCTATCGGTTGAGGACGACACGGCGGTCGGGTCGGAGCCGTTTAGCCTTCAAGGCCTGTTCGGACAGAGGGCATACTGAAAAAGACTGTTACTGAGGTATAATCCAGTGCTGCTCCTAACATTTTGTTTTTTCGTGAAGTTTGCAGGATTTTTGAACTGTTCACATGTGATCTTACGTTTCTGCATGAGACAATATTTCATCTTAGAACAAGTTACCACTTACGGTTTGCCTTCGGTGCAATTATTGTTCAAAACTAGCTGGCATTATCAGCAATGTTTTCATTTTCATTTCTTTGGTTGCTTATTACAGCGAGCAAGGAAGTTGATCTTTGCCGAGCCTTCGTGGTGCTCCAGACTACGTTCGATGCGAGTGTTATATTTGACGTTCTTTTGTGGTTTGACTTCGGGCCTACAAAGTGAGGTTTCACATTCGTATTGCATCTGGTGTACCTACAAGAGAGGTCACATTCACAGTTCATACCACGAAGTTACAGAGTGTTATCGTATCTGCATTCATTCAAATATTCTTTCAAGCCCCCCCTTTTCTTTCCCGTTGCTCACCGAACGTATTTCCTACTTCTGATCTATGCGCTTCAGTGTGGAACCGCGCGACCGCTCCGGTCGCAGGTTCGAATCCTGCCTTGGACATGGATGTGTGTGATGTTCTTAGGTTAGTTCGGTTTAAGTACTTCTAAGTTCTAGGGGACTGATGACCTCAGAAGTTAAATCCCATAGTGCTCAGAGCCATTTTTGAACCGACTTCTGAATATCTCAAGTAAACAGTGAACAGCTTTAGCAATTATTCTTGGTTCAAAATTTTGTGTAAAAGGAGAATACTTCCGGGGCATTATACAAACCTTTCTTACAATTCAGAAGAGAATTTGTTGTCATGCTTTGTTGTAACACGCTTCTATTTATTCCCGTACTTGCCTACTTGTTCATTCCTGATATTTCAAAAATGGTTCAAATGGCTCTGAGCACTATGGGACTTAACAGCTATGGTCATCAGTCCCCTAGAACTTAGAACTACTTAAACCTAACTAACCTAAGGACATCACACAACACCCAGCCATCACGAGGCAGAGAAAATCCCTGACCCCGCCGGGAATCGAACCCGGGAACCCGGGCGTGGGAAGCGAGAACGCTACCGCACGACCACGAGATGCGGGCCCTGATATTTCAATTTCTCTTCCTATCAATTAATGAGTAACCAGGTGCAGCTCCCATAAAAATCATCTTCACACTCTCCATCCTTCATAACAATGCAGAGGCTGTAACTACAGGGTTCAGTCAGGTGGCCGAACTAACACTGAAGGGGAGACGCACAAAAACAGTGTAGTCGTTGTCCTAATGCGGAAACGGAGTGATTTTACTGATGTCCGAAAGGGCATGAACTTGGTTTTCGAAACGGCTAAGCTTATATACTGGGCATGAACGACGGCTACGGAGATGTGTACTGGCTAATAGACATGTCACTGTTGAGCAACGGACCGCCCACATGGGCCAAGGGGCTACCGACAGTACCTCCTTAACGACTGTTCGGCGAACTCCGCTGCGTATGGGCATTCACAGCAAGCGCCTTGCTCGTGCACCCATGCCCATTGCTGTTTAGCGGCAACGAAGCCTAGAATTTGTACAATATCGTAACTGAACGTGCACTGAATGGCGACAGACGGCCTTTTCAGACGAATCACGTTTTATGCTCCATCGGTGTGAAACGTCGAAAGTAAAAACCGTGAAACAATCCCTAAACACCCAGCAACAGTAGGCGCAAGGGTTCCGGCCGAAGATGGGGGAGTTTGGCCCGTTTCACACTGGGACAGTCGCCAGTGACGGTCACCAGCAGTTGTGATGAACACTCCTGGATCACCGGTGTCCGACACCGCGGCATTTGCCAACTGATTAGTTAGTGAAATGGACTCTAGCGAGGAGGAACTTTTATTGGTACTTCTAAGGAGGAGGTGGACGAGGAGGAGAATGAAGACAAAACGTTTATTACACGCATATCTACTGCTACATGATCAGATGGAGAAAGGATTGTTTTATACTCTTTATGTCGTTTGTGGATACGTTAACTATTCAGGGATTGCAAGACATGTCACCTCGTTTATTATATGGAGCAAATATTGCGAACATTATCAGAGATGATTCTGCAAACTACTACGTTAGCTCTGAAGGTGAAGTGGCTTGGCAGCAGCAAAAAAATGTAATTGCTAGAAATGTTAGGTGAACATTAATGTGGTTAGGCCTCATTGTTCATCTGGCATTGTATTTGTGATGTGCACTGTGGAATTATTACTATGTTAACTGTAAGAAGTCACTTTACTGTATTCACTGAACTGATTGGAACTTACAATTAAAATTTTAGTGTGTCACGAACTTGTACCTCAATAATATTATAATAAATGAATAAAATTCATTATTGTAGTAGCCACATATGCTTAAATAACTGTTATTAAGAATAATGTTTTCACTCAATTTTTTGGACCATATGGCGGAACACTTAAAGACGCAGAAGAAAAGGGGTTGAGGGTTGCAAATGTACTTGAAGGTTACTACCCTCCTAGCCACCATTTTGTTGCTACAGTCATAGCTTTTGATGTCCCAAATTGCGGGACGACTTTCTGCTTCCCTTAAAAACTCTTCCGTGTTAATGAAATCTAAATTCATGGCTACAATGTGTACAGTATAATATACCGGATGATCAAAAAGTCAGTATAAATTTTGAAACTTAATAAACCACGGAATAATGTAGATAGAGAGGTAAAAATTGACACACATGCTTGGAATGACATGGGGTTTTATTAGAACAAAAAAAAAAATGAAGTTCACAAAAGTCCGACAGATGGCGCGTCGTTTGTAGAGATGGGCAAAACTGTTCTTTTCAGAGATCGGATCAGAACTGTTCACTCCCTGAAATGAACTAGCTCTTTTTCATGACTCACCACTCATTCACAACAGAAAATAAATGGAAGGCAATGGAAGGCACATTGCCCTTTAAACTTGGTTTATTCCAGTACTATACCTGTATTTTGATCTTATTTGATCCTATTTTGAAGTAACACAGATAATGAGTAAGAATTTTGTATTGTTTATTGAAATTTCCACGATACGACAAAGTTTTTGATTATTGATTTATTTTGCACTATCGTGGTTTTTTGGGTGATCAGAAAATGTTGTAACTTGAGATTTACATTAACAATATATTTGGCTATAATGTATTAAAATTTCATTAACCTCGTACAAATACATCGCAAGCCATATATTTTTAAAGTGAACATTTCCTTCCGAAGACGCCTAAAATCGCAAAATCCGTACTAAAATAAGAAAAAAATATATAAATTTGACTGTAAGACCAAAGTGCTGCATATAGCCTTCCGCAGAATAAAACAAGGAAAATATTGGTGTATCACTTTTGCTATACGTTTATCAGTTCGCTCGTAATTAAAGTGTAAATTCGAGTGACCATAATAAAAAATCCTATAGTAAGAGGAGCCGTCAGGAACCTAATCTGATCAGTTTAAACTATTAAAAATAAAATAAAAACAAATGATGTATACATAACATAATTATGTAACATACATAACGGTATTACTACGAAGAACAATATCCAGTAGAGACGAACTCCGATGCAGAGGCGCTGAGTCAAGCAGGTCGAGACGCGAGCTGTATTACTGCGTGAGCTAAGACCGCAGAGACCAGAGTGACACCTGAGTTGCTTTGCTCAACGCTCTGGCTAGAGTCGAGAACGGTGGGGTGAGCGTTGAGCGGGCGAGTTCCGTGGGTGGGGGGAGCGGTGAACTGCCACCACTCACCCGCTCGGAGACAAATCGTCCGTTCTCTTGCGAGCAGGTTGTTGCAAGTAGTTCTTATGTTCTCCGCTAGGAGGCTCTCTGTCCTGTTGCTCGCATCAACTGCCCAGAGGGCAGGACGTGCGACTGAAACGATCGCCGACGGAGTGCTATGCTAAGGTGCGCCAGACACTGCATGCGGTAGAGGAAGCACAGAGACGGCACGGCATGTGTGAAACACAAAATCCAATAGGGCACTGCACAATGCAAGCAGCCAAGGCAGAAGCAGGGTAGAGGCCGGCGATGGCTGTGTTGTGTGTGTTGTGTGGCATGCAGTGTGCTCTGACCAGCAGAGGCCCCACTGGTCTGCTCCGACTCTCTCTCTCTCTCTCTCTCTCTCTCTCTCTCTTTGCTGTGGGAAACGTTTGGAGCTACCGTTCTTTTTTTTGTTCACTCCTTTGAAAGATTCAACTCTATGAATTAGTTCAGGAGCGGATCCCCCATCTCTAGTCGTTTGGTGATGATCGTGTGCTCAGCCGCCACTTTCGTTATGCTTGGCCTCCCAGGTCCCCAGAGCTCAGTCGGTGGATTATTGGCTTTGGGGTTATCTGAAGTCGCAAGCCTATCGTGATCCACCGACATCTCTAGGGATGCTGAAAGACAACATCCGACGCCAATGCTTCACCATAACTCCGGACATGCTTTACAGTGCTTTTCACAACATTATTCCTCGACTACAGCCATTATTGAGGAATGATGGTGGACATATTGAGCATTTCCTGTAAAGAACATCAACTTTGTTTTGTCTTACTTTGTTATGCTAATTATTGCTATTCTGATCAGATGAAGCGCCATCTGTCAGATATTTTTTGAACTTTTGTATTTTTTTGGTTCTAATAAAACCCCATGTCATTCCAAGCATGCGAGTCAATTTGTACCTCTCTATCTACATTATTCCGTGATTTATTCAGTTTTCAAATTTATACTGACTTTTTGATCACCCGGTATAATGAATGTTTCGCGGCACTGTCTCAGAAATGACTGCCTGTCTGTTGGCAAATCTGCAGCGCTGTGTCTGTGGTCTGTGTCCCAGTGCGAACACTCCAATCCAAACTAATGCATGTTCGGCGGTGACTGCTGTGAACACAGCGACCGCGTCCGTCCCATGTGGCGAGGGTGAGTCACGGCTGCATCACAGTGGCTTTGTGAGGCGGTGTATTGTCCCGGTGTGAATGCTCCAGTTCAAACGAATTTATCTCTGTCGGTGACGGTCGCTGGTGACGGTCACCAGTGTCCTACTGTGAAACGGGCCTAATAGTCTAGAGAAAGCTTTCGTGGCATTCCCTGGGTCATCTCGTCGTTTTGGAAGGCACAATGGATCAATACAACTATGCATCTATCGTCGCGGCCCGTGTCCAGCGCTACATGCTGTTTATTTTTCCTCCGCACGATGACATCTACCAATGCGACATATCCTCACAATGTACGTGCAGAGATTTAAGAGCACCAGGATGAGTTTGCCATACTCTCCTGGCCATCGGTCTCCCCGGATTTAAACCCAACCAAGAATGTGTGGCACCATCTCTACCTGCCTGTTTGCGCCATGGATCCTTAGCCGTAGAACTCAGCTTAGCTGGCCAAGGCACTGGAGTGAGCGAGGTTCCACACCCCAGTCGGCACCTTCCAGAGCCTCACCCATCTCTTCATGCGCATCTCGCTGCGGTCAGAGCCGTTAAAATAGGATTATTAGGGCTTTTTACAGGTTGTTACATTAATGTGACTGGACATCGTACATATTGCCAATGCAGTGGCTGCTGTACATTGGCACGCCACATCACACGCGTGTTCGAGCGGCAATGACAAGTTTCGTATCGTCTGAGGGCCACTGCCGCATGGGCTATCAAAGCGGACACGAAAAACAAACTACGCTCATTTGTACAGGGTGACACACGGGAGACGGGCGGTTTTGAACTGCGTAGTACAGAGGGCGCGGCGGTGGTTCAAATGGTTCAAATGGCTCTGAGCACTATGGGACTTAACATCTAAGGTCATCAGTCCCCTAGAACTTAGAACTACTTAAACCTAACTAACCTAAGGACATCACACACATCCATACCCGAGGCAGGATTCGAACCTGCGACCGCAGTGGTCGCGCGGTTCCAGAC
The DNA here is from genome assembly GCF_023864345.2 of Schistocerca serialis cubense. NCBI lineage: Eukaryota > Metazoa > Arthropoda > Insecta > Orthoptera > Acrididae > Schistocerca > Schistocerca serialis. The sequence goes on along the minus strand of NC_064646.1, from coordinate 87,957,676 downwards.
TGTAGCGCCTAGAACCGCTCGGCCACTCCGGCCTGCGCGCGACGGTGGGAGGTGGTCGCGGTGGGGACACAAGACGCCATTTCATTTACTCAGTCACCATGGAGCAGTGGGACTTGCAACGTGGTGTGTTTGTCTGTGACAGTTTGGTGAAAAGTGGTGAGTCTATTATTCCTACGCAGCGATTGTTTCGTGCGCGGTTTAATGTCGTTCGACATGGAGCTGTTCCGAGCCGTAACACAATCCCCAGATGGTGGAAAACTTCAGATCAACTGGAAACATACTGGATAAGAAGCATCCTGGCCCGAGACGCAGAGTAACGACTTCAGAAAAATGTTGAAAGGGTAAGGCAAGCAGCAATCAGAAGCCCAGGACGGTCAGCTAGACGTCTTGCTACTGAGTTACGAATCAATCGTGAATCGGTTAGACTAATTTTGCATAAAGAATTAAAATTCCATCCCTACAAAATGCTCATTGTCCAACAACTTAAAGAAACTGATTTTGCTGTACGAGAAGACTTCGCTTACCGAACGCAAGTGATTTTCGGATCGAATGAAATTTTATTGATGAGCGATGAAGCTTATTTTCATTTAAACGGGGCCGTAAATAAGCAAAACCTACGTTACTGGGCTCCAGAGCATCCACACCTTATCCACCAGCGTCCTCTACACTCTGAAAAAGTAAAAGTCTGGTGTGCTCTTGGCTCTGTTGGCAATATTGGACCTTATTTTTTTTTAAGAGAACGGGGCCACAGTTACTGTTAATTCGGTTCGTTACATTCGTATGCTTGAAACCAGAACTAACAAGGGAACCTCCCCATCGCACCCCCCTCAGATTTAGTTATAACTTGGCACAGTGGATAGGCCTTGATAAACCGAACACAGATCAATTGAGAAAACAGGAAGAAGTTGTGTGGAACTGTGAAAAAATAAGCAAAATATACAAACTGAGTAGTCCATGGGTCACATATGCAACATTACGGAGTTCGTGGGTTCAGGAGCGCCGTGGTCTCGTGGTAGCGTGAGCAGCTGCAACTGAAGAGATCAGAGGTCCTTGGTTCAAGTCTTCCCACAAGTGAAAATTTTACTTCCTTTATTTTTGCATAGTTATTATCTGTCCGTTCGTTCATTGACGTCTCTGTTCACTGTAATAAGTTTAGTGTCTGTGTTTTGCGACCGCATCGCAAAACCGTGCGATTAGTAGACGAAAGGACGTGCCTCTCCAATGGGAACGGAAAACATTTGATCGCAAGGTCATAGGTCAACCGATTCCTCCACAGGAAAACTCATCTGATATATTCTATACGACACTGGTGACGGCATGTGCGTCACATGACAGGAATATGTTGTCGACCGACCTAACTTGTACACTTGGCGAATGGGTAAAAAGACTCTTCTACCTTGCCCGATTTAGGTTTTCTTGTGGATGTGATAATTACTCCCAAAAAAGTGATGAAAACATAAGAGTTTGTCACATAAACTGGAAATAAAAAATTAAAATTTTCACTCGGTTGAAGATTTGAACCAAGGACCTTTTGTTCCGCAGCTGCTCACGTTACCACGAGACCACGGAACTCCTGCTGTCCCAGTATCCTTGATGTTACATATCTTTCCATGAACTACTCAGTTTGTATATTTTGCTTATTTTTTCTCAGTTCCACACAACTTCTTCCTGTTTTCTCAATTGATCTGTGTTCAGTTTTTTAAAGGCCTACCCACTGTGCCAACTTATAACTAAATCTGAGGGGGGTGCGATGGGGAGGTTCCCTTGTAAGAAGACGACGAATCTCTTTAAAACGCGTTTGGTTCCAGCAGGATGGGGCAACATCGCACACTGCAAACACTTCAATGACAGTTCTTAGACGCATGTTTCCTGGCCGGGTTATCTCACGTTTTGGCAATGTTCCTTGGCCTCCCAGGTCTCCCGACTTGTCAGTAGGTGACTATTTTCTTGTGGGGGTACCTTAAGAACTGTGTCTACAACCAGAAACCACGAAATTAGAACGAGTTGAAGAATGCAATCATTCAAGAAATTGCTGCCATCCCTGCAGAGATTTTAGTCCGTGTGATGGAGGATTTTGAGAAGAGACTTGAGTCCTGCATTCGAAATGATGGACATCTCCTTGACGACATTATTATTCACAGATAACTTTGTTAACTAAAATGGCAAATAATGAGCTTCGATTTTGTATAAATAAACATGCATTAATTTTAAAGTTGGTTGAGTATTATTTCATTAAAAACCGTCCGTCTCTCGTGTGTCACCCTGTACGACTGGAAATTGCTTTCTCTTAGCGTTATTTATACCACACCAGCGCCGGCCGAAGTGGCCGCGCGGTTCTGGCGCTGCAGTCTGGAACCGCGAGACCGCTACGGTCGCAGGTTCGAATCCTGCCTCGGGCATGGATGTGTGTGATGTCCTTAGGTTAGTTAGGTTTAACTAGTTCTAAGTTCTAGGGGACTAATGACCTCAGCAGTTGAGTCCCATAGTGCTCAGAGCCATTTGAACCATACCACACCAGCTCGATGCGCAAAGTATGCTGTCCACCCTAATTACAGCGTCTCTAAAAAAACTTGCGAGACTGAAATTATTCCTGTAGCTACAGTGGCAGCTTGAACTCACAAGAGTAAACAACAGTAGTGTGTTCTACCAGACAGTTGTTGAGCGAACCATGTTAAGTAGTTGACGAGCGGCCGTAATGAGTCAGAAGTAGCGGTGGAGCAACACCTGTAAATCAAATGTTTAAGACATTATCCGGAATGTTTTGAAAAAGAGGAAAGTGTGTGCAAATTTTGTCCCGCACACCTTGACTCCCGAACAAAAACAAATGAGCGTTTACGCCTGCAGCGACCTGATTGAAACGCAAGACGCATACATTTCTGGAAAAATCATCGCGAGTGACTATACTTCGTGGTATCAATACGATCTTACCGCGAAAACGACAAAGGGTAGGAATTTGGACGAAGGGTCAACGTTTTGACGACATAACTGACATTGTCAGGAGGGGGGGGGGGGGGCGCTGGCGTGGTAGAGGCCGACTATGTAGAACACCTCAAGCATTAAAACAACCGCCTTCACATTTCTCTATTTTGTATGAGTCGAGTCTCGAAAGGCTTTGCGCTGATAGGGTATATTAACATGATGCCCATTCCGTTTAACACTGCTTCCTAACGTTGGAGCGGCAACTGGCATTAGCATATATCCCCTTTGTTCTTCTACTCGTCTTTCAATATTAACATTTACTATTCGCACTGATTCATAGATTACTACATTAATAACTGTGGTGATAAACTGCAACCTTACCGTACACTCCTTTTACCCTGGACGTCTTTGCTGATATTCCACATGTGTTATTCATTCCTAAGTTGTGCAAATTTTTGTCCATTATTCGTCTGTCTCTCTACTTTAACCCCGCTCACAAATGTTTAATCTCGTATACTTGCAGGGAAATTTTTGAAATATTTCTCTTATCCATTATCTGGCTCACAAGCATCATTGGACCTAATATACTCGCATTGAGATACGCAGGGAACTAAAGAAACATTGTTACGAAGTCCACTGCACGAAGATGTGGATAAACAACATCTAGAAAGCAAAAGGATTGTTCACATTTTAGTATTAATTTTAAGACGAAGGTTAATGTAAAATAATCTTCTACGTCCCTAAAAATTTTGATACAGTTAAAGACATCAAAGTGAAGGAATTGACTCCACAAAAACTGTCTCACAGGCTTCCTTGAACATGGGGCAATTGTTGCATGAAGGAGTATTTCATGTTACACGCGCTCTTTTGTCTACATCAACATGGATACTCTGCAAATCACATTTAAGTGCCTGACAAAGGGTTCATCGAACCACCTTCACAATAGCGCGCGGAACGAACGAACACCAATATCTTCCCGTGCGAGTTCTGATTTCCCTTATTTTATCGTGGTGATCGTTTCTCCCTATACAGGTCGGTGTCAACAAAATATTTTCACATTCGGAGGAGAAAGTTGGTGATTGGAATTTCATGAGAAAATTCCGTCGCAACGAAAAACATCTTTCTTTTAATGATGTCCAGCCCAAATCTCCGATACTTCGCGATAATACAAAAAGTGCTGCCTTTCTTTGAACTTTTCCGATGTACCCCCTCAGTCCTACCTGGTAAGGATACCACACCGCAAAGCAGTATTCTGAAAGAGGACGGACAAGCATAGTGTAGGCAGTCTCCTTAGTAGATCTGTTACATTTTCTAAGTGCCCTGCCAATAAAACGCAGTCTTGGGTTAGCCTTCCCCACAACATTTTCTATGCGTTCCTTCGAATTTAAGTTGTTCGTAATTGTAATACCTAGGTATTTAGCTGAATCTACGGTTTTTAGATTAGACTGATTTATCGTGTAACCAAAGTTTAACGAATTCCTTTTAGCACCCATGTGGATGACCTCACACTTTTCGTTATTTAGGGTCAACTGCCAATTTTCGCACCTTTCAAATATCTTTTTAAATGGTTTTGCAATTTGTTTTGATCTTCTGATGACTTTATTAGTCGATAAACGAGTGTCATCTACAAACAACTTAAGACGGCTGCTCAGATTGTCTTCCAAATCGTTTATACAGATAAGGAACAGCAAAGGGCCTATGACACTACCTTGGGGAACACCAGAAATCACTTCTGTTTTACTCGATGCATGTCTTCCGGTGCCATTTTCGGTTGTACATGCAGCAGTTTTTTATAACTAACACAACATGAATGAAAAAGAGAAACAACTTCTGCAGAATCTTCATATGCAGATAACGAATTTATTTTCTGCTAACTGTATTTGTCACACGACGTACGAGGTACGAGCCTTCGCCTACCATCACCTTTTCGTATTTTCGTTGTTATGTCGGAACGCCCTTGTCGTCTTCCGTATTTTCCAGTCAGTAGGTGACACAAAAAACAGTAGGAAAAACATGCGCGGTCACGTGTACAGCGGCAGTGAAAGCAATGAAGCAAGAATACTTCTGAGCAAGGTGCGGCGGACGAAAACGAATATATATCGGATGGCGCCTGGCTGTTTCAGCGTTCACCAACGCGACGCAGTAAAATTTCCTCTCGCAAATAAACCACAACGTATTTCCGTGTAGCCGTGGCTGATGTGTTTTACGAGAATCGCACGTGACAGAGCTGCGCCATCTTGCGGCCGTAAAATCGGCGGGAGTCGGCTGGAGAAAGCCGATGGGGCCAAACCGTTTGCTTCGTGGCTGACACAGGCGTCTCACAAGTGAAAACACGGCAAGCGAGTAACAAAGTACGAAAATTTGACACGCAAAATAATGAGCACATGAAAAAAAAAGAATTATTTTCCCGAGATATTCCCTCGTACAGGTACACAGCACGAAGTCTCTCTTAAGAGTCGTAATGCGAATTTCCTCTGGTGTTTCGACAGATATTTGCAATTTCCATTTTACACAGAGTACGCGAAGGAACTTGCCCCCCTTCCTGCAGCCGTGTACCGTAGGTCTCTAGAAGAGCGTAGCGTTCCAATGGATTGGAATAGGGCACAGGTCATCCTCGTTTTCAAGAAGGGACGTCGAACAGATGGGATGAACTATAGACATCTGTAACGTCGATCAATTGTAGAATTTTGGAACACGTATTATGTTCGAGTATAATGACTTTTCTGGAGACTAGAAATCTACTTGTAGGAATCAGCATGGATTTCGAAAAAGACGATCGTGTGAAACCCAGCTCGCGCTTTTCGTCCACGAGACTCAGAGGGCCATAGACACGGGTTCCCTGGTACATGCCGTGTTTCTTGATTTCTGCAAGGCGTTTGAGACAGTTTCCCACAGTCGTTTAATGAACAAATTAAGAGCATATGGACAGTCAGACCAATTGTGTGATTGGATTGAAAAGTTCCTAGATAATAGAACGCAGCATGTCATTCTCAATGGAGAGAAGTCTTCCGAAGTAAGAGTGATTTCAGGTGTGCCGCAGGGGAGTGTCGTAGGACCGTTGCTATTCACAGTATACATAAATGACCTTGTGGATAACATCGGAAGTTCACTGACCCTTTTTGCGGATGATGCTGTGGTATATCGAGAGGTTGTAACAATGGAAAATTGTACTGAAATGCAGGAGGATCTGCAGCGAATTGACGCATGGTGCAGGGAATGGCAATTGAATCTCAATGTAGACAAGTGTAATGTGCTGCGAATACATAGAAAGAAAGATCCCTTATCATTTAGCTACAATATAGCAGGTCAGCAACTGGAAGCAGTTAATTCCATAAATTATTTGGGAGTACGCATTGGGAGTGATTTAAAATGGAATGATCATATAAAGTTGATCGTCGGTAAAGCAGATGCCAGACTGAGATTCGTTGGAAGAATCCTAAGGAAATGCAATCCGAAAACGAAGGAAGTAGGTTACAGTATGCTTGTTCGCCCACTGCTTGAATACTGCTCAGCAGTGTGGGATCCGTACCAGATAGGGTTGATAGAAGAGAGAGAGAGAAGATCCAACGGAGAGCGACGCACTTCGTTACAGGATCATTTAGTAATCGCGAAAGCGTTACGGAGATGATAAACTCCAGTGGAAGACTCTGCAGGAGAGGAGCTTCTGTTGAAGTTTCGAGAACATACCTTCACCGAGGAGTCAAGCAGCATATTGCTTCCTCCTAAGTATATCTGGCGAAGAGACCATGAGGATAAAATCAGAGAGATTAGAGCCCATACAGAGGCATACCGACAATCCTTCTTTCCATGAACAATACGAGACTGGAATAGAAGGGAGAACCGATAGAGGTACTCAAGGTACCCTCCGCCACACACCGCCAGGTGGCTTCCGGAGTATGGATGTAGATGCGGATGTAATGTTCGGCTGGAGTAATACCAAACAAGTGGTGCTCATCGCGTATGTAAGTGCGACGCGTGGTGTGGACGGAAAGTATCGGTTTGTTTCCCGTTACAAACAAAATGATTTTGAAGCGGCAATTTCGCGCCCATTCGATACAGCGACTTCAGATTAGTGAAATTCAATCAGTCCAGCAGACACCGAGTAGCAGTGTTGCCTAGCGGTAGCAGACAGCATCAGCCACGGCGGTTCTGTCGCTGCTGCAGTACTGATTATTCCTCCTGTTGTACTAGGAGGATCGCAAAGAAATGTTATTTTGTACATGAGATTCGGACACAAAGTGCCAACATTTTTTTATAATATGCATTTTAACCATCAGGTGTTTATTTGTCCCATTAGTCATCTACTGGTTTCGGTTATTAATCATCCAAGATGTAGGATACAACAGATTAGTTAAAAGCTAGCCATACTCCGTTGACGCTGAACAATGTCGAACTTATCCAGTGATATTGTGCAAATACCTAACATAATTTGTCTTATAATACTGATAGTCATATCTCAGATCTTGATATAAATTGTCTTAGAGTACTGACAGTCTTATCAAAGATGTTAGTTGTTTGTATAGTTTCACTCGATAATTTCGATATTGTTCAGGTTCAAAGGAATACGGGTTGCTTTCAATTAATCTGTTGTACAGTACATCCTGGACGATTGTTAATAACCGGACGCGGTAGATGACTAATGGGACAAATAAATAGCTGATGGCTGAAATGTATTTTATAAAATACTCTATGGCTTATGAACCTCACCCTATAAAAAAATTACAGACAATTTTTTTGATCATCCTCGTTATCAACAACATTTTGCCATCTAGTGTACGAAATGCCTTTGCCGGATCGATAGAAATCAATTGGTTTCGAGCAAAATATGCGGGATGGCATTTTGGACACCATTCACATTTTCATATTTTTTGCCACATAAAAAGTTTTGTAGCGATCGGAATTAATGGAAATACGATGGCGGTGGGAAAGTGCCTCGCACCTCAATTCATCAATTTTTTCCAGGGTTCCTCTTGCGCAGTGCAATCTTGTATTATGGCGTTACCGAAAAACGTCTTTTCTGTTGACAGTCGCTGAGCACGTTTCAATTAAAGATTGATTTACTCGATCCAGTTGTTCACAGAAAAGGCCTGAATTCATAGATTGCTCAGGTTTCAGCACTTCAAAATTAACCACTCCACTACTACTCCACCAAACACACAAAGAGGGTTTCTGGGGTATAAACCTGAATTAGCTGTACTTCGTGGCGATTCTTTCGGGTTAATCACGTCCTTTTGAGTTTTGTTTTATCGTAGAGGACCATTTGTTGTCTCCATTGATCAAGCAATAAAAAAAAGAAACGATTCTATTATGTGCCGCTGAAGCAATAAGTTACATATGGTGCATCGGTAAGCTTTATTTGTCTTTATGTCTGCTGCAAGGGTTCTTGGATGGTCGACAATGGTTGGTTAAGAGTTTTTGACAGTTCCTCGATTGTCCGACACGGATTTGCTTCCGTTTCTACCTCTTAACATGTCGTTGTTGGTCTTCCAAACCGACTCGAGTCAGAAAGATCAAAATTATCGGGCATGAACTTCGTGTAGAAATATCTAGTGCACTTGGATAAACATCGAAAATGCTTTTGGTAACAACGTCTGCGCTACTGCACTTAAAAAACTCGTGGCGGAGTTAAACGTTGCAGTTTCTGCTAGTAGCGCCGAGTGCGGATTACTTCAGCATTTCCCCTCACGCGTCTCCGCCCAAGGCAGAATCCAATCTTGTCATTTAGATTTTTGTTCATCATTTTCAGCAACTGGTTTTGAAGAATACCGATGTAAAGAAATACTAGGAGCGTTAAAAATTTGCTAACGCAACAGGAGTGCAATTTGTCCCTATCCGTAATCTTGTCATTGTATTCGCACCGCCAGCCCGCATTGTAATCTGACTACTTCTTTGTACCACCTATACTTGCTTAGCACAGTCAAAGAGAAAGACTGGATGTGACGAGGCCTCAAAAAGTAGTAAGATTCCTTGACACAGTGAAAGTACACGGAAGAGCGAAAGAAACTGGCAATTCTGCTTAATATCTTGTAGGGTCCCAGCGAGGATGCAGAAGTGCCGCAAAGCGACATGGCTGGGACTCGACTCTGAAAAGTACTGGAGGACACTGACACCTTGAATCCTGCAGGGCTCTCCATAAATCCGTAAAAGTGCGAGGGCTTGGACACCTCTTCTGAACAGCACGTTGCAAGGCATCCCAGATATGCTCAATAATGTTCATGTCGGGGGGGGGGGGGGGGGGTTTGGTGACCAGCGGAAGTGTCTAAACTCAGAGGAGTGTTCCTGGAGCAACCCTGTAGCAAATTTGGAAGTGTGGGGTGTCGCATTGTCCTGCTGGAATTGTCCAAGACCGTCGGAATGCACAGTGGACATGAATATATGTAGCAAATCAGGCAGGATGCGTATGTACGTGTCATGTGTCAGAGTCGTATCTAGATGTATCATGTGTACCACGTCTCTGCAACTGCACACACCATTGCAGAGCTCGCCCGGCTTCAACATTCCCTTGCTGACATGCACGGTCCATGGATTCATGAGGTTGTCTCCATACCCGAACACGTCCACCCGCTCGATACAATTTCAAACGAGACTTGTCCGACCAGGCAACATGTTTCCAGTCATCCACAGTCCAACGTTGCTGTTGATGGGCCCAGGCGACGAGTAATGCTTCGTGTCGTGCAGTCACTAAGGGTACACGAGTGAGCCTTCGGCTCCGAAAGCCTATAGCGATGATGTTTCGTTGAATGGTTCACACGCTGACTCTTGTTGATGGCCCAGCATTCAAATCTGTAGCAGTTTGAGCAAGGGTTGCACTCCTGTCATCCTGAACGATTCTCTTCAGTCGTCGTTCATCCCGTTCTTGTAGCATCTTTTTCAAGCCGCTGCGATGTCGGAGATTTGATATTTTATCGTTTTCCTGATATTGACGATGTACTCGTGAAATGGCCGTACCGGAAAAACTCCACTTCATCGCTACCTCGGAGATGATGTGTTTCACTGCTCGTGCTCCGACTATAACACCGTGTTCTAACTAACTGAAATCTTGATAACCTGCCATTGTAGCAGCAGTAACCGGTCTAACAACTGCACCAGACGCTTCTTGTCATATATAGGCGTTGTCGACAGCAGCGCCCTATTCTGCCTGTTTACGTATCTCTGTATTTGAATGCGCATGCCTATACTGGTTTCTTTGGCACTGCTAGGTCGCTGGTGTCTGCAGAAATGATAAAACAGTGAAATCGACATGAAGTGTTCTGGACAAACCCAGTATGTGACGTAACCTAAGGACATACCCATCTGACACCTTTTACTATGCCACTTGCATGCAGTTACCGTTGTTAGCAAAGTGGTTATCGCTAAGCGAGAACGTATATCGTTTTCCTTTCAATTATCGTTCTAACGTGGATAAGCAGGCTAGTGGCATGTTGATGTACAGAGTACCTAATAATAAATCAATACTTACTTACATATATTGCTCTATAGCGCCAGTATATTTACAATGTGCCGCCGATATTTTTATACTTCGATACTATGTCCGTAGACATATCGATCAGTTTTTCGATCCAGCGAGCGCCGACAATGATATTTCTATAAATATCGGTATATCGGACTCCCAAATCCGGATACTGCACGATTCGACCTGTCGGCAAGATGGAGACCAATAATAAGACACCGTCAGGTGCTGATAAATCTGTCTCAAATGGCTACGCCGTATCTCCGTGTCCTTCACAGTGGCACTCAACGTCTGAAACTGCTCACGCACCTCGTACGTTCCGTCTGAAGTTTAACGTGGATTCCGAACCAAGTTGCAGCTCGGCATTTTTCACATCAACAAACATTGTCAGACATGAAATAAGTGCGTATGATAAATATCCTCGGCATGATCTGTAATCGAACCCAAGACCTTCTGATCCATGGTCTTACATTTTACCTTCTTAAAAGTAAAATACTTCTGCCGTTGTCCATTTCATTGCATGCTGGCGCGCACAGACTTCACTGGAGCGGATGGGATGTCGGTAGTGGTGATCAACGTCCATTCATAGCTGACTATACCCTAATCCCACAAGCCAACTTCTTCATAATGCATCTGCGGACATCTGAACTTCATAAGGCAACCTGTTGGGCGTTTTCCAAGTTGCCGACGGCTCGTGATGGCCAGCATTTCATGGCTGGATCATGCTGCAGAATAGCTTTAACACCATATATAGACTGCGGCTTGCTAAAAGTGACTTTCTGGTTGTTTTAGTCGTTCTAGTGCTGGTTGCTAGTCATCAAATTAATTGTGCCCATGTGTTTGCGTACGTACGTGTTGCGAATATAACCCCTCTCAAGGTAAATCCTGTGAAACGCGTGATTACTGTTTCAATTTTTTCGTTTTCATTCTTTGCTAGGTGCCTAGCACTCACTTCGGTTCATGAGGGCAAGTGCAGTTAATACTCTGCAAAATCTTAATGCTGTTTCTTTTCTGGCTTTCGTCTTAAGATTTCCATAAATACTCCAGCTCTGCTCGAACTTTTCTTGTTCATTTTCGAGATGGAGCAATTCTACAGGGTGAAAAGTATTTAAACCGACAAACTCTGGGAGGTTGTAGGGGACATCAAAATAAATATTTTTCCTTAATTTCATTTTTTCCTATGAGGATTATTTAAACCATTGGAGATCATATTACGCTCTTCAGTTGTTAGAGGGCGTATTACGCTCTTCAGTTGTAGGCAACTGTAGGCAACTGCTGTCCAACAGTGTAGTAGTGCATTGTCTCTGTTTACTAATGGAGTGATACACTTGGAGTGAGTACACTGTTATGGTTGGTGCGTACTACGTAGCGCACCACAACGGACGAGCTGCACAGCGGGTTTATCAACAACAATATCCTAATCGCGGTATCCCGCACCATACACTGTGTACCAACGTCTGCGTCAGACCAGGGCATTTAGCAGATTACCTGGACAGGGACGCCGTCGCACGGTAAGAACGCTGCAATTTGAGCAAGCTGTCTTGCTGCATGTGGAGCGGGATCCTTCACTCAGCACTCGAGCAATTGCACGTAACATGGGGACGAAGCAGACGAATGTAAGAACAGTCCTTCGAGAGTAATTGTTACGTCCATTTCACTTACAGCGTGTCCACAACCTGGAACCAGTTGATTATCCACCCAGAGCACAGTTTTCGCAATGGTACCTGGAACAGTGTGGAATGCATCCTACATTTCCATCATATGTCCCCTGTGGACTTTTTTGTGTGGGGAGAGATGCGCAAGCTTGTTTACGCAACTCCTGTTGCATCAGAAGAGGACGTGGTTGCCCGGATAGTAGCAGCAGCACGAACAGTTCAGGATACTCCTGGGGTTTTTGCGCGTGTCAGACAGAACATGATCCGACGGTGTAATCTTTCTTTACGTGTCAATGGTGGCATTTTAGAAAATCTACTGTAAATGAAATTGGGTTGTGTTTATGTATTATCTCTTGGTCATAAAAAAATGGAAGAGTGTTTGTTGGTTTAATTAATTTGCCGCCAGAGAAATCTTCTTCTACCGATTTACATACTCCTCAAAGGAAAAAATGACATTAGGGAAAAATATTTGTTTTGATGTCCCCTTCAACCTCCCAGAGCTTGTCGGTTTAAATACTTTTCACCCAGTAGACTTAATAATGTAGGAGCCCAAATAATTAAAGAGTATTTAAGTGTTCTAATGTGTAATTTTTTGGGATTAACTTTGACCTAAGTGAACATGTGTCTTTGAAATCCACAGTTAATTTGAAGTAGTAGTTTGTGAAAATAATAGGCAGCTTGAGCAATCACTACAGTCTTACCTTAAAGATTCTGCCACTTCCCAGGTATGAGTTTAGAAAAAACGTTCGGACTGCTTACCTGAAACAAAAGAAAAGAAATGCGTTAGTTGTATATCGTACAGTTTTAAACATGGCTGTTACACAGAAACCGTATAATAGTCTCAACAAAGTCGTATGAATTACACAGCCAATCGGTTCCACGTAACTGATAGGTGCGTTCCCCTAGGTTTCGACAACTAATAGGTGTGCCTTCATCAGAATGAAATTTTGATAAATCGTCAAATTACATTGCTAAAAAGCAATGGTCAAAATTTAAAGCAGCTATGCTCAAGTCAAAAGTGAAACGAAATGAAATCATGCACCTAGGTTAACGTACCTACCAGTTCCGTGCAACCGATGGCTGTAAAATCCTATGTTGAAGTTAGTTCGGATACAGCGAGACAAACATAATTAAATTAACGATCTCTGTTGGAATAAATGTAATACTTCTCCCTCATTTCACTCCCCCCTCCCCCTCCTCCCACCGACTCACATATACCGTATATCACTCTCCCTCTGTGAGAATGCTACCTCCTCTCGATAAACCCACGCAAGTTGCCTTATATGCCGGCCGCGGTGGCCGTGCGGTTCTAGGCGCTCCAGTCCGGAGCCGCGCTGCTGCTACGGTTGCAGGTTCGAATCCTGCCTCGGGCATTGGTGTGTGTGATGTCCTTAGGTTAGTTAGGTTTAAGTAGTTCTAAGTTCTAGGGGACTGATGACCACAGCAGTTGAGTCCCATAGTGCTCAGAGCCATTTTGAACCATTTTGCTTTATATGACAGTATATCTTAGAGGGACAGTGTCAACAGTTTGTCATTTTTGTAGCGGATGAAACACATTTCATTTATGAAATCCTGGAGATTTTAAATAGATGTTAAGTATGACTGGCAATGTTCCTTCGAAAAAGTTCTGCCAAAAATGGAACATTTTCTAAGTATTACAGATGAAAGGTTCATCCAAGACCCGTAATCCGATGTTGAAGACAAACCGCGACGCATCACCTGCATTAGATTTCTCAGCTGAAACATTTCTGAGGTGTTACCATAAACATTAAAAGCTATTTTACTATAATGCCCATCTTTCAAAATAGCGCGAATGACGTTAATGCATGACAAGACATGGAATGTCTGTAGATAAATACGTTGCCAGTAATAAACACACAGTATAATACTCCCTGCCCTGGATAAAATCACTTGTAAATAGTGAAAAATGAGGAATGTTCACTCATATGAGACGGCATTTAGGATACATACTAACGCAGGTGATTTACTAATGGGTAATATGTTATCCGAATGGATAAGTAAATTCTGCTCGGGTTTAATGATCGCTAACAGGTATTAGCAACAATAATTCGGTAGCGCCGATATCAACGACTAATATTTTTGCTAGGAAGCTTTTAGGTAAACAGTTAACAAATTAATACTTTCACAGCGTTTATATGCTGACCTCCAAGTTGTACCGTCTAATTAGTTACTAAATAAGTTAAAATTTATGTGATCCTAAAAAGTATTGTAGTGTATTACTTCTTACTGTACTATAGCAGTCAGCGAGCAGAAATGCTTAATACGTCATGGATGGCAGGACATACAAATATGGACATCTTCGAGATATATGTGGCTATCGGAAATAATATTTACTTCTGTGGTTAAGAGATACAGGATAAATTCAGTACTACTTTTTAATCTGTTTTTACATATTGTCGATGGTTATAATTGGTAACGTTTCAAGTCACTGTTATAAGCCATTCAGGAGTGATTTGACCAGAATACGGGTCAAGTTGATATCTGAAAGTGCTGAAGACGGCAACGCATCCTTCTTCCTGCTGTTCTGCACTGTTATACGTACGTCCAATCCAGTCGTACAATTAGCTGTCTTAAGCCTCTGTCATTTCCTTACAATGAAATGAACACCCTTACTGCTTACAGGCGTTGACATACGTCAACGCCGGCCGAAGTGGCCGTGCGGTTAAAGGCGCTGCAGTCTGGAACCGCAAGGCCGCTCCGGTCGCAGGTTCGAATCCTGCCTCGGGCATGGATGTTTGTGATGTCCTTAGGTTAGTTAGGTTTAACTAGTTCTAAGTTCTAAGGGACTAATGACCTCAGCAGTTGAGTCCCATAGTGCTCAGAGCCATTTGAACCATTTTTGAACATACGTCAACGGGGACAGATGAAAATGTGTGCCCCGACCGGGACTCGAACCCGGGATCTCCTGCTTACATGGCAGACACTCTATCTATCTGAGCCACCGAGGACACAGACGATAGAGCGACTGCAGGGGTTTATCTCTGGCACGCCTCCCGCGAAACCCACATTCTCAACGTATTGTCCCGCACTACATTCGTAGTGCCCCCGCCCACTATACTCATTACTCGCGGCGCGTTGCCGATTCCCGTAAGAGTTCGGGCACTGTTTGTGCATTCGCGCAGAAGAAGAAGATGGTCAGGTGGCCGGTGAGCCTTAACTATATATATAGGGTGTTACAAAAAGGTACGGCCAAACTTTCAGGAAACATTCCTCACACACAAAGAAAGAAAATATGTTATGTGGACATGTGTCCGGAAACGCTTACTTTCCATGTTAGAGCTCATTTTATTACTTCTCTTCAAATCACATTAATCATGGAATGGAGATACACAGCAACAGAAATTACCAGCGTGACTTCAAACACTTTGTTACAGGAAATGTTCAAAATGTCCTCCGTTAGCGAAGATACATGCATCCACCCTCCGTCGCATGGAATCCCTGATGCGCTAATGCAGCCCTGGAGAATGGCGTATTGTATCACAGCCGTCCACAATACGAGCACGAAGAGTCTCTACATTTGGTACCGGGGTTGCGTAGACAAGGGCTTTCAAATGCCCCCATAAATGGAAGTCAACAGGGTTCAGGTCAGGAGAGTGTGGGGGCCATGGAATTGGTCCGCCTCTACCAATCCATCGGTCACCGAATCTGTTATTGAGAAGCGTACGAACACTTCAACTGAAGTGTGCAAGAGCTGCATCACGCATGAACCACATGTTGTGTCGTACTTGTAAAGGCACATGTTCTAGCAGCACAGGTAGAGTATCCCGTATGAAATCATGATAACGTGCTCCATTGAGCGTAGGTGGACGAAACTAAAATGAGCTCTAACATGGAAATTAAGCGTTTCCGGACAAATGCCCACATAACATCTTTTCTTTATTTGTGTGTGAGAAATGTTTGCTGAAAATTTGCACGTACCTTTTTGTAACACCCTGTATACTAAGATGGTATTTGCTCTTTCGGACATGTCCGAAAGAACAGATACCACCTTAGTATATATATCAGTCATTTCTGTTTGCAAAAAGAGGTAAGAAAGTTCCATGGTGGCTGTTCTAGGATACTTCATTGTTTGAACCTTCGATGCTTCTGCAAACTCCTGTTTGCGTTTCAGTTCAAATGGTTCTAGTGGCTCTGAGCACTATGGGACTCAACATCTGAGGTCATCAGTCCCCTAGAACCTAGAACTACTTAGACCTAACTATCCTAAGGACATCACACACAACCATGCCCGAGGCAGGATTCGATCCTGCGACCGTTGCGGTCGCGCGGTTCCAGACTGAAGCGCCTGGAACCGCTCGGCCACAGCGGCCGGCTGCGTTTCAGTACCGACGTAAATATTGTACATAATAAAATCAGTGATCCTACCTACATTTGGCTTACATCTGCTTAGAAGAACTCACAGCAAGGTGAGCCGTGCACGTGTGACACCCTTCGCGCTCAGCAATCAGTTCTACCCATCTTCTGTATGTGTCTGCCCAGTTGCCTGTATACTGGATGACGTCGCCCCGTGAAAGGATGCGTAAGCAGCAGTGAACGGTGGCGTAGGGGCGTGGTTGTCAAGAAGGAAGGAGTGATTTGCTGCCAGGGTCGTGGAGAGCTGGATGTCCGGGTTTACCGAGGGCGTTGGGCAGAAAACAGCTGGAAGGTGGCGTCCTACTAGTGGAGTGTTATTGGCGTCATCACTCGACTGTTAGGACGCGAGACTGCTCGGGGAACCTTTGCGTGCCCGTATTGACGACTATATGGTGGGGCCTTTCGTAACGGGCAGCACTTTGGTTCTTAACTGATGCGTGCTACGTTGCATCCCTGTTTCTTTCGGCTCGAGCCGGTATTTGTAGTCGTTCCTTCTACTGTCTGTTGAGAACGAAGGTGCTCGTTTGCATTTTTCTGACAGTTTGTGTTCAGCTGATTTTTCTGGGCACGTGTTCGCGATTTGGGGTGAACGTGGATTATTATTTGATTTTTGTTGTCTACTCGCCATGTTACTGAGCAGCCGTGGCTCTGATATCTGCGTATGCAAGCCAGGGCTTTCTGTCAAATTTTTCTTTAAAGCTAACTGTAAAGCACTTCTCCGGCAGTGTCGCAGTCGTTGGCACACTGGATTCGCATTGGAGGACGACAGTTCAAACCCACGTCCGGCCAATCCGATCTAGGTTTTCCATGTTTAGCCGGCCGATGTGGCTGAGCGGTTCTAGGTGCTTCAGTCTGGAACCGCGCGACCGCTACGGTCGCAGGTTAGAATCCTGTCTCGGGCATGGATGTGTGGGATGTCCTTTGGTTAGTTAGGTTTAAGTAGTTCTAAGTCCTAGAGGACTGATGACCTCAGATGTTAAGTCCCATAGTGCTCAGAGCCATTTGAATTTTTCCGTGTTTTCCCTAAATCGCTTCATGCGAATGCCGGCATGGTTTCTTTGAAAGAATACGGCCGACTTCCTTCCCCATCCTTCCTTAATCCGATGGGACCAATGATCTCACTGTTTGGTACTCTCCCCCAAATCAAGTAAGAAACTATTAAATTCTGAGGAAAACCCGGAAAGTGGCCACACTGTATGCTTTGGTCGGTCTTGTGGCATTAACGAAATCATTTTCTAACGTAAATGCCTCAGCCATCTGATTCAAAGATGTCTATTTTGTATGACAGCTCGCCAGCTGATCTAGTAAATCCGCATTACTTGTTATTAGTTGTTCTCCGACCTAGCCGCCTGTGTAGTAATCATCTAGTGATTATATTGTAATAAATAAGCCCTCGGTCACAAATATTAAGTCAGAATTGACCTGGTTTCGACGCTACTATGAGCGTCGTCTTCAGAATTAGACTAACTGTGCTAAAACATTAGGTATATAGTAAATTAATAAAATTAAAGTTTGTACTGACTCGTAAAGATGCAGTACTTAGAAGTCACATATTAAAAAAGATCTAAGCCGGAAAGGCGACGTTATGAACACTTGTGAGATGGCGAGCCGCTAAGGGCTGCTCGTACTGTGAACAAGGGTTCCGGCTTAGGTCTTTTTTAATATGTGACTTCTAAGTACTGCATCTTTTCGAGTCAGTACAAACTTTAATTATATTAATGTACTGTATACCTAATGATTTAGTACAGTTAGTCTAATTCTGAAGATGACGCTCATAGTAGCGTGGAAACCACGTCAATTTTGACTTAATATTTGTGACCGAGGGTTTATTTGTTACAATATAATTCTGACACGGTCACTGAACCTTAGCAGCTATGTTCAAAGTTTTATCTAGTGATTTGTTTGTTTGTCTTTTCTATCCACCGGACTTTGCAACTTCCTTGGGCTACTACCGATGTTTTCTTACCTGTAATTCTTGAGATTAACGTTTACTTTACTTTGGTGTTCTATACTTGAATTGTATACGGTGGTGGTAAGGAAACCTTTGTATTCATAATTAGTTTATATATACTAAGATGGTATCCGTTCTTTCGGACATGTCCGAAAGAACAGATACCATCTTACTATATATATAGTTAAGGCTCACCGGCCACCTGACCATCTTCTTCTTCTGTGCGAACGCACAAACATTGCCCGAACTCTTCACGGGAATCGGCAACGCGCCGCGAGTAATGAGTATAATGGGCGGGGGCACTACGAATGTAGTGTGGGACAATACGTTGAGAATGTGGGCTTCGCGGGAGGCGTGTCAGAGATAAATCCCTGCAGTCGCGCTATACTCTGTGTCCTCGGTGTCTCAGATGGATAGAGCGTCTACCATGTAAGCAAGAGATCCCGGGTTCGAGTCCCGGTCGAGGCACACATTTTCATCTGTTCCCGTTGACGTATGTCAACGCCTGTAAGCAGCAAAGGGTGTTCATTTCATTGTAATTTCATAATTAGTTTCCCTTATGATTCATTGTAACTGACTTCCTTTAAATTCCGCTCAAGTTAATCGAAGCACCAATATCCAGAGCCAGCCTGTAGTACAAGTTCGTCCACGTGATTTGCACGACCATTGTGCCGTAAGGCTCACTGTGATTATGGGCCTGATAATCTGTCTGCCTGCGGAGGTGTGTTGAGACGTAAGCTTAAGATCCCTCTAAAGGATGCCAATGTATTTCTTGTATTTTAACGAAATTTCACTTAAATCCTAAACTACGTCTACCAACTATAAAGCTTGTTTCCCATGGCCGCCGGCAATTAATGTTTCCTCCCACCGGAGGTTCGAGTCCTCCCTCGTGCACGGGTGTGTGTGTGTTGTTCTTAGCATAGGTTAGTTTAAGGAGTGTGTAAGTATAGCGACCGATGACCTCTGTAGTTTGGTCCCTTAAGAACTCACACACATTTGAACATTTCAATTGATGTTCTTCACCTGCAATTGCCCGTTAACTAGCAATGGCGTATTTCAATTTCTTTTATCGTCTTACTCTCATGCATTTCAAGGAATGTGATTGTTGATGTGATGAGCCTTGACTTTAACTGCCTTTTTCACTTGTCATCAGTGCTTCCTTTATTAATTTGTGTATTTTCCCATTAAAGATTTAAATTGTTGCTGATAATAAATGGCTATTCAAGTATGCTTTATTGTGTGGTCATGCTACCTTACCACTTCCGAACCAAGTGTAGCATGTTCACGTGATTCAGTAAAACTTAAAAAGATTACGCATTATTATGGGAGGCCAAGTAACATTAATCAAATACTGCACTACACTTTAAGTGATGCAGATACGTGACATCATGTTTCAACACAGTCTCCAAGTCTCTATAAGAAACCAATCATTCAATTTTTCTACGATACAAGTCCGCTGCTTGGTTCGCAGAGCCATTTGAGGACGACTACATCGACATCAGCGTAGTTGGAATTCCCCCCCCGATGTCGTCTCAGCATACTG
Source organism: Schistocerca serialis cubense (assembly GCF_023864345.2). NCBI lineage: Eukaryota > Metazoa > Arthropoda > Insecta > Orthoptera > Acrididae > Schistocerca > Schistocerca serialis. The sequence continues at coordinate 87,937,784 of NC_064646.1, read as the reverse complement.
AAAAGGTGGCCTGTGTGACCTTGTTCAACTGGCTGCCATGACTTCATTGGGGCGTGACGCGACTTTGTACACACATCAATAAAAGTATTGCATCACCTCTGTTCCCAGAACTCCTGAATATAGGAGCTGGGTGTGGGTATTGTATCACAGACGCAGACACAGACACTTTGACTATTCAGAGATGTCAATAAATCAGCCCAAAGATAAAAACAACCATTCTTGGGCTATGCCTATTAGACGGAGGGGGTCCGGCAGCCGATCAGTTCCAGTCATTCCACCAGGAAGGAGGTACACGGCTCGTGTTGTATGTAGGTGAACCATGCCTAGACGGTCAATACCGCGATTCGATAGCGTCCGTATTGTTACTTTATTCCACGAAGGGCTCTCAACAAGGGAAGTGTCCAAGCGGCTCGGAGTGAACCAAAGCGGTGTTGTTCGGACGTGGCGGAGATATAGAGAGACAGGAACTGTCGATGACATGCCTCGTTCATGCCGCCAAGGGTTACTACTGCAGTGGATGACCGCTCCTACGGATTATGGCTCGGAGGAACCCTGACGGCAACGCCACCATGATGAATAATGCTTTTCTTGCAGCCGCAGGACGTCGTGTTACGACTCAAACTGTGCGCAGTAGGCTGCATGATGCGCAACTTCACTCCCGACGTCCATGGCGAGATCTATCTTTGCAACCACATCATGCTCAGGATTGGCATCAAGTTCTCTACACCGATGAGTGTCGCATATGCCTTCAACCAGACAATCGTCGGACATGTGTTTGGAGGCAACCCGGTCAGGCTGAACGCCTTAGACACACTGTCCAGCGAGTGCAGCAAGTTGGAGGTTCCCTGCTGTTTTGGGGTGGCATTACGTGAGGCCGACGTATGTCGCTGGTGGTCATGAAAGACGATGTAACCGCTGTACGTTACGCCAATGGCATCCTCCGACCGATAGTGCAGCCATATCGACAGCATACTGGTGAGGTATTCGTCTTCATGGACGACATTTCGCGCCCCATCATGCACATCTTGTTAATGACTTCCTTCAGGATAACAACATCGCTCCACTAGAGTGGTCAGCGTATTCTCCAGACATGAATGCTTCGAAGATGCCTGGGGTAGATTGCAAAGGGCTGTCTATGAACGACGTGAACCACCAACAACTCTGAGGGATCTACGCCGAATCGCTGTTGAGGAGTGGGACAAACTGGACCAACAATGCCTTGATGAACTTGTGGATAGTATTCCACGACGAATACAGGCATGCATCAATGCAAAAGGTCGTGCTACTGGGTATTAGAGGTGTACACAGCAATCTGGACCACCACCCCGGAAGATCTCGCTGTATGGCGGTACAACATGCAGTGTGTGGTTTCCATAAGCAATAGAAAGGGTGGAAGTGATGTTTATGTTGACCTCTATGCCAGTTTTCTGTACAGGTTCCGGAACTCTCCGAACCGAGGTGATGCAAAACTTTTTTTGATGTGTATATTTGGGTAAAATATCGGCAAAATGTCATGGTTTATCTGTGTGCGATTCAGACGATTTGCCTACAAGAAACGTGAAGTCCCACAAACAGCTTTGAAGTACGTTTCCAATTGCCGTACCATTTCAGTTGCACTCTGTGATACTTATGGTACGTGTTATCCATAAGCCCGCATCTCGTGGTCGTGCGGTAGCGTTCTCGCTTCCCACGCCCGGGTTCCCGGGTTCGATTCTCGGCGGGGTCAGGGATTTTCTCTGCCTCGTGATGGCTGGGTGTTGTGTGCTGTCCTTAGGTTAGTTAGGTTTAAGTAGTTCTAAGGTCTAGGGGACTGATGACCATAGATGTTAAGTCCCATAGTGCTCAGAGCCATTTGAACCATTTGTTATCCATAACGCTGCAGAACTGTGTCTGCAGGAAACCCGGAACACGTGCTTTTTCTGTCAATGCGCCAATGTCATTGCACAGTACTCTTAGTGTCGGTCGACAAGTGTAACTTACTTTCTTAAGTCTGTATATACTACGGTGAATGAATGAATATATGATAAACTAATTAAATTACGAACAGTAATGGTGGCAGGTGAAGAAATGATTTAAAATTTATGCCATGGGCAGGACTTTAGTCTAGGTCTCCTTGCTTACTTGGCAAATATGCTAACCATTACACCACCACAGCGAACATTGCTGCGTGGACTATCGTTGTTCAACACCCTCCCTAACGCTAACTTCAGTTCTCATCTTCAGCTTATTTTCCCCTAAGTGGTGGTGTAATGGCTAACATATCTGCCTAGTAAGCAAGGAGACCCAGGTTCAAGTCCCGGTCATGGCACATACTTTAATTCATTTGTTCAGCTTCCATCATAGTCGTAGATAAAGATGACACTCAAATGTCCCGAGGAAAATGTAATTATATCAGGTCTATAGATGACCTACCCCTGTGGTACACGCAGGATTTCCCCATTACGTCCAATACTGCGGTACTATTCCAATACTGGAGAGCTCAGCAATAGTTACGATCTAAGAATCGGAAAATAAGCTGAAGATGTGAATTGAAGTTTTTGTTAGAGAGGGCGTTGGAGTAGGGTGGTCCATGCTGCTGTGGTGGTGTAATAGATAGCGTATCTTACCAGCAACGAAGGAGGCCTGGGTTCAAGTCCTGACCATAACGTAAATTTTAATTCATTTCTTCAACTTCTGTCATTGTCATAGATAAAAATGAGACTCAGATTTGTTGAGGAAAATTTAATTATATAAATTACAAACATTCCCCAGTATCCCACATGTGACCACTGGTAACGACTTCATTTTACTTCCCAGTCTTGTGGAAATGTTCTCCACAAAAATTCACAAAATCTCTTTCAGTATTTACGACAGGAAACTGTAATTAGCCTACCGTCAGAGTCCCCGAGTATCCTAGGGATCAAAATGGTTTACAAAATTTTAATCCTGCATGTGTAGATAAAAACTTACTAAAGCAGATAAAGAAAAGTACAGATGCAGTGCAGGTAGCGTTTCTCTTGTGCACAGAGTCCTCTTATAAGCCATACCACCACCTGTCTTGCAACTTCGCCCTCTGGAGGAGGGTCACTTATCTGATGGTAGGGCCCGAACAGTGGACTCAGGCGCTTTTGCTTAGCAGAATAGCAATTGTCCCAGAGTCTCCCTGGGAACAACAGCCACCACAGCGAACATGGCTCGATAATATTCATTAAGTGGCTCTTGGAAAGCACAGGAAGCAAACAGCGCAGGCAAGGAGCCTACTGCTCTACCTCTGGCACTGTATTTACGCGCAATAAATCGGGCGCCGTCAGCACGCTTTCAGTGACGCTCCAAAACAGCCTCGCCGAATGCTGAGTTTCGCCTGTTTGCAAACCGTCTTCCATAAAAGGCTGTTAATATTGACACAACTTACGGGAATACAGCCGGGTGGCATCTTCATCAACCGCCGATATTTCAATACACATTTAGTTAGAACATCTGAAGTCAATCCTCCAGAATATTCGCTTTACGATGGAAGTGGCACAGAATGGTTTGAGTCCTTATAAATACGGTTACACGACAACCCAATCAACTGCGACAGTGGCTACCATCTCAGCACAGCCTGGGAGCCTGCAATTAGGAAAATGAGATAAGAACGTTCCGTTCCACCAAGGGCCGCGGACGGAGCAGATAGAGACTGACGCCGGGACTTGAACCCCGCACACGCGTCCCCCCCCCCCCCTCCCCCACCATCACCGGCCGATCCAGGCGCATCGAGCGATTCCGCGGGCGCGTGATTGGTCAGCCGCGGGAAGCGGAAAGCGGTCCAGCAGAGGTATAAGACCGCGACCGACGATATCCCGTCACTTCGCCTGAAGATGATTGAGAAACGTTGCTACGAGACAACGATGCTACTCGGCTGACAACCCGTGAAGACTTAATATATGAAATTCGCCGAGAAAGCCGGCACTCGCATATAAAGAATGGTTGCCTTCCATTTCTTGACGCGTTGGTCGGGAGGAAGGCTGATTGTATTTTAAGACACGCCGTTTATAGGAGGCCAACTCAGTGACTTGACTGAACGAGGTGGCGCAGTGGTTAGCACACTGCACTCGCATTCGGGAGGACGAAGGTTCAAACCAACGTCCGGCCAACCTGATTTAAGTGTTCCGTGATTTGCATAAATCGCTTCAGGCAAATGCCGGGATGGTTCTTTTGAAAGGGCACGGCCGACGTCCTTCCCCATCCTTCCCTAAGCCGATGGGTCCGGTGACCTCGCTGTTTAGTTAAAAAATGGTTCAAATGGCTCTGAGCACTATGCGACTTAACATCTGAGGTCATCACTCCCCTAGAACTTAGAACTACTTAAACCTAACTAACCTAAGGACGACACACACATCCATGCCCGAGACAGGATTCGAACCGGCGACCGCAGCGGTCGCGCGGTTCCATACTGTAGCGCCTAGAACCGCTCGACCACCCTGGCCGGCCGCTGTTTCGTCCCCTCCCCCAAATCAACCAACCAACATTGACTTCTATCTTGAGGCTGATAGCTTTCACCATCCGGCTCACCGTGTAATTTCGCTCCGCAGGACACATCATCTCAGACCATGAAAAAAAAGTCTACGGCCTTTTTTGTCTCTCGCAGGCATCATTTACAACGGGATTGGTCGCGTTTTGCGGAAACATGATGTGTAATGTTGTTTTGGATCATCATGTAATACTTAAGACTCTTTTAGGGTCCATAAAGGATAATCTTGGTTTGTGTAAGGCCGGTGTCTACCAAATCGTCTACTGAAGCGGCGCCTCATACATTGGTCAGACTATTAGCACCATGGAAAAACCGAGTATTGAACATAAGCGTCACACGTCGTTATAACAGACGCGAAAATCTGGTATATGAGAACATTGCCTTGACAACTTTGGAACGTAACAAAACGGTGTTCCTGGTATGCACTTCGAGCTACTGGGATAGTAATACAAGCAACTTTAAGGAGAGGGCAACCACAAAATTTATGAATAGCAATAACAAGACTCAAAACTCAATAACAATTCAAATTAGCATAAAAATTACAACCATCAAGTATTGATAACCGGCTAGTAATACACTCAAAGTGTAGGCTTACACTACATCAGCCGATTATCAATGCAGCGGAAATACGCACTTTACGCGGGATTTTCAGTTTTACTTCATTGGTTTTATACAGTTAGTGTCTTTTTTTCTTCTTTATTTCTTTTGAGTCCTCAGTCTTCTTACTAGTCTGATGCGACCGGCCCCGAATTCCTCCCCTGTGTCAACCTCTTCATCTCAGAGTAGCACTTCCAACTTACGCCGACAGTTATTTGCTGTATGTATTCCAATCTTTGTCTTGCTCTACAGTTTTTGTCCTCTACAGTTTCCTCTAGTACCATGGAAGTCGTTCCCTCTTGTCTTAACAGATGTCCTATCATCCTGTCCCTTCTCCAGGTAACTGTTTTCCACATATACCTTTTCTCTCCGATCTTGCACAGAACCTCCTCATATCTGACCTTATCAGTCGTCCTAATTTTCAACGTTCGTCTGTAACACCACATCTCAAATCCTTCAATTCTCTTCTTTTCCGGTTTTCCGACCGTCCATGTTTCACTACCATACAATGCTGTGCACCAAACGTACATTCTCAGAAAATTCTTCCCCAGCTTAAGGCCTGTGTTTAATACTAGCAGACTTCGCTTGGGCAGGAATGCCCCTGTTGCCAGTGCTAGTCTGCTTTTGATGTCCTCCTTGCTCCCTCTGTCATTGGTAATTTTGCTGCCTAGGTAGCAGAAATGCTTAACTTCATCTGCTTCGTGACAACCTATCCCGATCTTAAGTTTCTCGCTGTTCTCATTCCTGCTACTTCTCATTAGTTTCGTCCATCGGATCTGATATCCTACGTGGTTTTATGCGTCCTGGCTCATTCAGCAGTCACGCTTTGTATATTTTTTGAATCTTGTTTGGGTATACTTAATTGTATTATGAAAACCCATCATTCTCATTTTACTTTTAACGTGGATAACTTCCCGAAAGCTGGGAATCCGTAACTGTCCATCTATATTATATAAATATTAACATTATACGCCTGAAGATCCGTCTATACTGACGTGAAATCAGTAGTTGTGAATGAAGCGCATTCATGAAACTTTGGGACTTTTTGAAACACCTCATCACTCTTGACTTTTTAATTGTTGTAATTTTTATAATAGTTTTAATGGTTATTGGGTGTTGAGTGTTGTTATTACTCATCAGAGAGAAAGGAGTTTGAATCCTACATAAAATCCTGCCCCATCCTTTGTCAAACAACAGGGGAACAGATACTAATAATCACCATAGATAAATTCTGACGTCGGTCATCTTCGATTGTGTGGCGGCACCAGTGTTTACTGCGTGTATTGTCTTTCTGCATAAGTCCAGCATACTGAGGTTTTAAATTTCCTTGCAGAGCACTCTTTCGCTTTATTTGTGCCCTGAAAATGACAGGTTGTGCAGCTGTCGAAATATCGATGGTTGTCGAAGACGTTAGCCGTCGGCGACCCGTGCGTTGCTCGAAAATTTTATATGCCGGGAGAAATCAGAGTTTTGCATGACTATTAACAGTTAACATATTTTGGTATCAGGCTATTCACTGATAGACAAGCTCTTTGAGCTCCATATGCGAATGGAACCTCAATACGTGGTACAGTAGGTAGCACCCTCTATTACACAAGTCACAATAGTTTGTAAATTATACGTGGTGTGGCTATAAAATACTTGATTGATGCTGTCACAGAATAAGTACAGATGCGCTAAATATGAACGACGCTTTCTTCCACTCTGGGTGATGGTTTTGGCCTAATTAAGTGGTACAAATGTGATGTAGGAGCTGTTACTTTTTAGAGTAGCGAGGTGTTCTGAATATCTGTTTTAAAGTTCCAGAATGTTTGGCCTGTGTGTACTGACTGGCAAGAGTAGCAGGCAAGTTCGTATATGCGCCATCGTTTGAATTTATCTGAGAGTGTTACCCGACTTTTCTAGTCTGTTCTGTATCCTATTTGTAGTCTTTTTTCTGTAAAATGAACTGACGATGGCTCAAAGGTGATGAAACATTTTTGAGCATTTATAAAACAGTTGTTTCCATGACACGCGGTTCTTAAATACAGCAGTTTTGTCTGACAGTGTCATAGCTTCAAAACCAAATGATGAATGATATACAGCCTATCCCAGGAGGAATGGTCAATAGTCAGGGTTATGACAGGAACTATAAGTCAGAGCAAAAAAGGCTAGTAAACATGGGCTCTAAAATATATAGATTAAAAGTTATGCAGGCTTCATCATCTTCGATACCGTGAAACAAATCTCTTTTATCTAAACCTCTTTGCTTTCCGTGTTTTGAGAGGTGTTGGTACGGACATATCTTCCACTGAAGGTATGCACTTCAGACGCCGTGTGTAACAGACCTTTTTGATTCAACTGGTCGTTCCTGAGTACTGACCAGCATCCCTCCTGGGACACCCTCTAGGAGATGTGGCTATAAAATAATACGGCTACTGCTGTAAAACATTTTCTCGCAAAATCATACGTATGTAGTTATTGTCGCCATCAGTATAATCCTCTCTACCTCTATAACGCTCCAAGTGCGTTTTCCATTTATGGAAACAGTGCTGGAAGTCCAGCTCTGTGAGCTCCTTGATGACGTATGCCGCTTTTTCTTCTTTCACTGCTTCAACGGACTGAAATCTTGTTTATTTTAATGCAAATTTGACATTCGAGAATAGATAAAAATCACAGGGTACTAGGTCAGGCACTTCAGTCTGGAACCGCGCGACCGCACCGGTCGCAGGTTCGAATCCTGCCCTAGGCATGGATGTGTGTGATGTCCTTAGGTTAGTTAGGTTTAAGTAGTTCCAAGTCTCGGGAACTGATGACCTCAGATGTTAAGTCTCATAGTGCTCAGAGCCATTTTTGTTATCAAGACAACGCACCAGCTCATACAGCATAGCCTGTTAACAGGTTTATAGCGAAGTACAGCTCTTATTCTTAGATTATTACTCGCCAAACTAGAAAACGTCCAACACACAGAAGACATTAGCAGAAGTGAAACTGCTTATAAACGCCTGCAGTACGCTGTGCAACGACACACTATTTAACGGATCAGAAGAGCTATAAAGAAAAGACGACCCAAGTAGGTAAACTTACACATTCGCGCAGAGGAAGAAAGAGAGTGAAATTTTAGGTCTGACTGACAAGATGACAAGTGAACGTTAACAGCGACTGAACACACAGCAGCAACATAAACACTGCATCTTGTAAAATGAAAAACCGTAACTTGTGAGCGAAATTCATATTGTGTTTGTGTGTGGATCTGAGAACGGACACCATCTGTAAGTAATCGCAGAATACTGTCACGAACTATTTTCAGAATACGTATATAAGGTGTTTTATTAAGCAACCAACCAAACCCACACTAACGTTGGTCAACTGCAGCTACAAATATACAGTAATGTAAAGAGGGTCCTAAATAAGTCGACAACGAACAAAATATATGATAAAAACACACAAAATCCGCTTTATGCTAAATTTCGTTATAATAGCTGTTACTTAAAACATGTTTGCATTTTAAAGAAGTAAATAACAGCACCCACTGACGATGGCACAAAGGCGCCGAAACATGTTTCGGTATATGTACACAACAGCTGTTTGCGTAATAGTTTCGAAAACATACCTTCACCGAGGAGTCAAGCAGTATATTGCTCCCTCTTACGTATATCTCGCGAAGAGACCATGAGGATAAAATCAGAGAGATTAGAGCCCACACAGAGCCATACCGACAATCTTTCTTTCCTCGAACAATACGAGACTGGAATAGAGGGGAGAACCGACAGAGGTACTCAAGGTACCCTGCGCCACACACCGTCAGGTGGCTTGCGGAGTATAGATGTAGATGTAGATAGGTGGACCTGAAATCCAGGATATGTACACATATGCAGATGAAGCAAGGTAGAAAATTTCTACCTGTCTACGTGAGCAAGAAATTTTTGTTAGTTCATCCAATCATTTCGGCTGCCGATAGTCCGTAGCCGTACGTCACAATTCTTAGAAGGTATCGTTCAAGATAACAGACGTGGTCTGTAAGATAAGTGTTGTTACAATGGGCGAATGAGTTCTCGTGAGGGCGAGAAAACACCTCTTTTGTGACGCCGAAGCTGTTGCTTCATTTCTTCTGATACCTGTCAAAGGCATTACCGAAATAGATTTCGGTCTTCCTTCAGCCAACAGCTGCTTCCCTCCCCCCCCCCCACCCCCCACCCCATCCCCCTCGGCACTAATAGCAGCGTTCACATACCAACATAGAACCGCGGGAGCACGGAAATGCCTACTATAGCCGCACGCACATGCAGGTGGTGCCTACAGATGTGGGCCCTATCGATCAGACAAAAACAAAACAAAGAGTTGGAGGATAACAGGCTGGAACAAACCAAATAAAAAGACAGGTTATTTCATTGTTCCGACCGCTGGTTGCGCCCGAAAAAGCGTAAAACCTACTCTCTGTGTGGCCGGCATTCCGTTGTTCTTTTTTCCCAGTTAGTGGCCATCAGTGAGCGCGGCAGAAAGCTTTTGGCAGTAGACGGCTCAGTCACAGATAAACGACCAGTCAGATAGCACGCTGAGGGGGCGTGCCCACCCCTACCTCACCCCCGGGGGCGTGCCCACCCCTACCTCACCCCCACAGGACCGGCGCTCTGCGCATATATAGTGTGTCCACCGTCACCCTAGAGACTCTCTATCAACTGTATTATCGCGCTGCAATCGCAGAATGCTAGTTGTTCTAACCAGTTACGCTTACCATATTATGCTTTGTACTACTCGTTTCGAAGGAGCATCAGGTGGATTTATTTCTGTTTTGGATTAATTGTAGACACTGCGAGACGAAAAAAGTGGAGCACCTAGAAAGGGAGTAGGAAACGAAATGAAACGAATCTTTTAGGATAATGATGGAAGCTAAAGAAAAGAATTAAAATCTGTGCCATGGCGGGTATATGAACCCGGATCGTCGTCTTTACTAGGCAGGAACGCTAGCCACTATATAACCACAGTACAACAGCTAATATAGCTACACAGGCTACCCAGTGCCCACCCCAACACAAACTTCAATTCACATCTTCATCTTATTTGCTCCTTCTTAGATTGTCACTATGTCTTGAGGAAAATTTAATTCCGTCAGATCTACGAATCATCTAGAGTCTGGAGTGCATGTGATGTAATCTCAGTGATTACAAAATCTAATCAAATTAGTAAAACAACTTTGCAGTGTGAGTGCTCTTACCAGTACGACGTTGGATCACCTCTGACTGGGTCTATGTACTGATTCAGTTGGGAAGCGTTCTATCCTCTCCTGACGCAACCTAGCCCAAAACATTTCTCACGCCCTTGATATCCCTGATGCTGCCACTGAGACAGAGATGACGTTAGAGCCGGTTCCACGTATGCTCTATCGGAGACAAATCTTGAGGATACTGCTGGAATACCTCAGGATCAAGCATACAGTTCATAGATACACTTGGCATGCATAGACGTATATCGTCCTGTTGAAAAATGGCGCCCCAATACTGTCACAAGAGAGACACCGCATGAGGACCCAAGATGTCCGTGACGTACCGTTGTGACGTCTCAGGTACCGCAAATCCAAACTCACCGACAATGTTCATCCGGGTAGTGCAGAACCGCGATTCATCGCTGAACATAATGCAACACCATTTATCAGCAGTCCAAGCATCCCGGCCACACAACCACTCCAGACGCAGCCGTTAGTGTTGTGGTGTTAACGGCAGACGACAAGTTAGAGGAAAGACACAGAATGTTGCAGGGAGTCCATTACCTGTTCTCGGATGGCAGGCGGGTGTTTGAAGATGTTCCATGTGCTAGATGTACGGTCTGGTCGCCAGACGTGGTCGGCGGGGAAGCTGACGAGTATGCCTGACCATGAGGTCCCATGCAGTTCCAACATAGTGTCACTGTCACATCCGAATGCCTCCAAAACTCTTGATATTGCACGAGTCGACCACCTGGCCAAATGGAGACCCACAGTCGGGCTCCGTCCAAACGGTAAGGCGCCGACAACTTTGTCTTGCACGAGTACACAGCGTATGGTACCATTACACAAGGAGAACACTATTGCAGTCTGGCGGCTGTTACACCTTTCACAAACAATTGCAAGTATTATCATTTATGTACCGTCAACAATGTGTACGTGTATTTACACTGGCATCCATATCCTCATGCGTACTTTACGTTTTTGTCAGACTGTGTACTATACTCTCCTCTATGCATTTGGAAGCATTGTATTTCCATCGTCGGGCGGATTTATTTCCATTAAAAAGGATGTATCTACTATATCTACGCCTTTTGGGTTATTTGTGGCACTGTTATTCAGTTGTCACGGGTTCCGCCTTGAGATGTATATGCATCGCTTACTATCTTACAATCCATTTAACCACAATTGTCCTAAGTGTAAGTTAAAATTAACCCGATGATTCATATATTCATTAAGAAGAAATTTAAAAGTAGCAGAAATGAAATAAAGATTTTAAAAAAGAATGAACTATTTATAGATGTTTTAAATACAAAAAAGACATTTTCATTTTTGATATTTAAACATAGGAAGACGTTGGTTGATTTAAAAAAAAAAGCATATTTGCGAGTACATCAAAACAGATACTGCATTGTATTACACGCCACTACAACTCGATGGAAGCAACCTGCATTTAGGAGTAATGTGGAGAGGGAAGTTACGTTGGTCCTTTGGCGAAAGCTACATAGTTCAGATGGATTGGGGGTTGATGGTATGTACGGAAAACGTGCGAGGGAAATTTGGGATTCGAGACACATATAGCTAGCCCCCACTATGTACTTGTATACCTTCTCACTCGATAACTCATGGAAAGCGTTTACTGGATACATTTGCATGTTTGATTTTCTTATTCTGTTGGTGTGACCCGCTGTTTTGCTTTCTCTTCTCTGGCTTTCAATGCCCTCCGCCAGTCACGGCGTTCTACCTGGCTTATTTTAAAGGACCATCGTTTCCGGTCAGCTATTTGTTGCGCCACTATTGTTCTTACCCGTCCCTCCCCACCCTTTGGTTGCGGGTACATTTCTGCCCATAAATAATGTAGGTACTAAGAGTCGGGTTGTTGTACGGAATACAACATGCGACCGCTGAAGTTGAACTTACTGGCACCACGTTTATCGGTTTCTTGACTCGATGTATCGCGATGTGCAAGACGACCTCTGGTGGTTGCGTTTCTTCGGTCAGTAACTGCCTATGGTGTAATCCGGCGCTGCACCAACAGAGGGTATTGAATACTTAACGTCTGATCTTAGTTTTGTCCATTCTGCTCCTTTTCATTGCTTTTTTGTCATTCTATTTGAAGTTGTTAACTAATTTAATATAAGCATATGTTATTACTGTTAGCTGAAGTTACCGCCATAGTTCTTCGGCATCACTTGTTGCCGCTCACCCATTTTAATCATCTACATCAACATGGATACTCTGCAAATCACACTTGAGAGCCTCCTAGAGGGTTCATCGACACACCTTCACAAAAATTCTCTATTATTGCAATATCGACAAGCGTTCGGAAAAAACGAACACTTATATTTTTCCGTCTGAGCTGTTGTTTCCCTTACTTTATGATGATGATCGTTTCTCATTATGTAGGTCGGCGTCAGTAAAATATTTTTGCATTCGGAGGAGAAAGTTGGTGATTGAAATCTCGAGAGAAGATTCCGCGGCAACGAAAAATGCCTTTGTTTTTATGATGTCCACCACACATCTGCACCACGGAAGTGACACTTTCTTCCCTATTCCTCGATAGTATAAAACGTGCTCTTCTTCTTTAAACTTTATCGATGTCCTCCGCTAATGCTATCTGCTAAGGATCACATATCGCGAAGCAGTACTCTAAAAGAGGACGGTCAGTCGTGGTGTAGGCAATCTCTTTAGTAGAACTGTTGCATCTTCTAAGTGTTCTACCAATAAAACGTTCAGTTTGCCTTCGGCACAACATTTAAGTTATTCGTACTTGTAATTCCTAGGTATTTAGTTGAATCTACGGCCTTTACATTTGACTGATTTATAGTGAAACCGAAGTTTGACGGATTCCTTTTAGAAATCATGTGGATGATCCCACACTTTCCATTATTTAGGGTCAACTGCCAATTTTCGCACCATACAGATGTTGTTGTTGTTGTTGTTGTGGTCTTCAGTCCTGAGACTGGTTTGATGCAGCTCTCCATGCTACTCTATCTGTGCAAGCTTTTTCATCTCCCAGTACCTACTGCAACCTACATCCTTCTGAATCTGCTTAGTGTATACAGATATCTTTCCTAAATTGTTTTGGAATTTATTTTGATCTTCTGATGAATTTACTAGACGATAAACGACAGCATTAACTGCAAGTAGCCTAACACGGCTGCTCAGTTTGCTCCTAAATCATTTATATAGCTACAGAACAGCAGAGGTTCTATAACACTGCCTTAGGAGAACGCCAGAAAACTCTTCTGTTTTACTCGGAAACTTTCCGTCAATTACTCGCATAACTGAGACGATATTCTACAAGCACGCAATTACACTACAAGCCGCTAGTGTGGTACAGTTTCTGGAAATATAGAAATACGCAATCACCTTGAAATTCCGTTACAATAGCACTCAACACTTCGTGTGAGTAAAGAGCTAGTTGCGTTTCACAAGAACGATGTTTTGTATGTCCGTGTTGACTGAGTGTCAATTGACGGTTCTCTTCGACGTAATTCGTAATGTTAGAACATGATATATATTCCAAACTCCTGCTACATATCGACGTTAATGATATGGGCCAGAAATTTAGTGAAATACTGCTACTACTTCTCTTGAATATTTTGGAAAAAAAATTTGTTTTACTTCATTGTCTGTTTTTACATTATTGTACGTGTATATTAGTTAGATGTGTGTGCAGTAGTGACTGTAGCCAGATTTATGTCACAAACATGATTTTAGCGTCGCGACTGCACACCACTACACTTCTGAAGCCTCGCCGTTCACATTGTTTAGTCTCCTGCTCTGTGGCCTGGCCTGTACTGTATTAATATACCTCTTCGATGACGACAGGTTAACTTTGTTTACACCTCCTGAAGCCACTTCGGAATTTCATCACAGAAAAATGAAAAATGTCATAATACCGCCTTGCGTTGCCAGTAATGTTGCTTATTTACACACTCAGTTCCGGTCGGCTGACCATCATCAGGTTCAGAAACATATCAACAGCTTCATGTTAGGCGAAACACAAAATCATTGTCGTCAAATGATACAACCATGCCATTGTCATCATTTCGTAAAATGCACTACATCCATAAAAACTGTGCAAGGTAGTGAACACTTTACAGGTACAACACTACGTAGCACATAGTTTTTATGGATTAACGTTCTAATTTACATTACGGTGTGATAACAGCGTCCATTTTATGATTTTATCATATCACGACAAAACTGTTTTACCAGCAGCTCAGGGCGGTAATAATGACATTTTCAAAATGTATACGAGTTCTAGGCGAACCACTCCCTGGAAATTTTCTCATGTTAGAAAAAAATAAGGCTTCTTCTGTTTCATTCAAGGGTGTTTCGCCTTAACATTAAACTCATATATATATTTCCAATGTATAAAATTAGTACTTTTTCATTATTTTTGTAATTTATTGCACACCGGATGTACATTGTTAAGTACTTGTATTTGGTATCCCTTTTCCTGACATCTGAAGATGGTCATGACGGACCAAAGTGGACACTGTGACAACCATTTCTTCATAATCATTGAATGCAATTAAAAAAAGAAACAAGATACTGAAGTGTTGGCAGAAGAGCCAACACCGTGTTGCTAGAGGAGGCCGAAATGCACGCTTTTAAACTCACGTAGATTGGCGTGAGGTCTGGAACAAGGTAAAGTAATTATCCCATAAAGAAATGAACGTAGTTCTTGGAATACTTAACTTTAATCCACAATTGGAGAACATCGGTCTGACGGTACATGTTATAACCTCAATATAAACTGGTAATAGCGCCTTGCTAGGTCGTAGCAAATGACGTAGCTGAAGGCTATGCTAACTATCGTCTCGGCAAATGAGACCGTATTGGTCAGTGTAGCATCGCTAGCAAAGTCGTCTGTACAACTGGGGCGAGTGCTAGGAAGTCTCTCAAGACCTGCCGTGTGGTGGCGCTCGGTCTGCGATCACTGACAGTGGCGACACGCGGGTCCGACGTATACTAATGGACCGCGGCCGATTTAAAGGCTACCACCTAGCAAGTGTGGTGTCTGGCGGTGACACCACAGATACAGTCCACACTTCCAAATTTGTATCTCGATAGCTATAACTTTCCAATAAATCGTCCTGTTCCTTATAAGAAAACCTCGACAACACGAAGGAGTCATGTGTGTATTGGTACACTCCATATATCAAAGTGATAATCACGACAGACCGCTAGAAAACACTCTGTAGTTCAAAATTAACGGTTATCTAACACTGGATAGTTCGAGTTGGTTCGTCACTCGTTTCTGTGTTTGTTTCGCCATTCACCTATTCGCGACACTCCTATGTATACTCAACGGCGCATGGTGTACTACAGTGCATAAAACAGTTGTAAAAATATGACTTAAAAGGAGAAACAAGTGTTTGATTCTTGCAGAAAAGAAACAAATTGTGGAGTGAAAAGGAAAGAAGGCAGCAAAAACTTTCGGGCCTTCGCCGTCCAAGCTGTCAACAATCCTGAAGCGTAGAGATCAGACTGCTGAAAACGTATCATACGGAGGGAGGAAGATAAAGAACCAGGACCATCTGTGACTCCAAAACAGGCAAAGTCGTCATGAGAAATGATGCCCATGTACATCTATAGGACAGATGTAGACGACGATGTAAGTAAACTTTTTTGGGAGGTGGTGATGGAGTGAGGTAAGGGCTACCCTTATTTCGACTTTTTCTTGAGTCCTAGTTGATCAGTCGGACTTTCGTTAAATCGAACTCACAGTCGCTTGAACTTCAAATTATCGGGAGTCGGCTGTTATGTTTTCCGAAAGTTGTAGTGCATAAACAGAGCTGTATTGTAGCTTTCCGGTGCTCATCTTTTCTTACTGCAGAAGATGCTAGTCATACGGCAACACAGAGGTGAGCGTCAAAGCGCAGCGGATTGCAAGGACTGTGTCGCAGAACCAAGAGCGTCCTAGTGTCCGCTGAACACCACTCCCCTCCCTCCCTTGTGTGTGTGTGTGTGTGTGTGTGTGTGTGTGTGTGTGCGTGTGTGTTGTTGTGTCGTGCGGTGTCGCCGCTCTTTGATCTGCAGTAGTTCTCATTAGTTCTCTCAGGCCGAACGGTCAGCCTAGAGGGCACACAATGTAATGCGGAGGGCAATGTGATGTGACGTGATGTGTTGTGGGGGGGCACGGACAGGCTGGGGTCGCCGATGGAGTTAGAGTAGGCTGGAACGAGCAGCTGTTGCTGTTGTTCCCCGAGTTCGCTCAGGAATCTGTGGACAGCGCCGCTAGCTGCTCCGGAATTAATTTCGCGTTTACCAGGAGGCGCGGTTGCGGCCGTCCCGGAATGAACTGGGTGCTGCCCAAATTACTCCCCGCTAGACTCACAACCAGCGAGAGAACCGTGGTGATACGGGCAAAGTGGCCGGCCAGAGGGAGGCTGGGAGAGTGGGGGTTGGGAAAGGGGGAAGAAGGAAGATTAGCGGTTAACGCACCGTCGAAGACGAGGTCATTACTTTAAAACCGGAGCATAATTTCGGATAGGGGAAAGAATGGAAGGAGAAATCGAAAGTGTCCATTGAAAGGAACCATCCCGGCATGTGCTTAAAGCGCGTAAGGGAAATCACTGAAAACCAAGTACTGGTTGACCAGTAGGGAAGTTGAACTTCCGTCGTTCCGAATGCAATTCTGGTGCTCCAATAATTCTCTACGTGCTCGTACATACTCCGAAACTCTCTATAAGTTGCACAGCGGAGATTTTCTCGTCACTGATACTCATTCCTCTTCCTGTTCCACTCATTAATAGAACAAGGGAAAAACCACTATACTTTCGTACGAGTCCTGATTCCTCTTTTCTTGTCTTCACTATAAGATTGTTCTGCAATCTTTCACAAATTCCAGTTCGCTAAACATTCCAAGCCGACAAGTGTGGCCGAGCGGTTCTAGGAGCTTCAGCCTGGAACCGGGCGACCGCTACGGTCGCAGGTTCGAATCCTGCCTCGGGCGTGGATGTGTGTGATGTCCTTAGGTTAGTTAGATTTAAGTCGTTCTAAGTTCTAGGGGACTGATGACCTCAGATGTTAAGTCCCATAGTGCTCAGAGCCAAACATTCAAAGCAGCGTTTCGCGAAAACAGCGTCCTCTTCCCTCCACATTTTCCATTAGAGTTCATGTAGAATTTTCGTAATATTCGCGTGTTAATCAAACGTACCTGTAAGAAATCTAGAAGCAACACTATAAATTGCTTTGAGGTTTTCTTTAATCGGACCAGGTGGGGAGCAGAGCTTAAGAATGCGTCGCGTTGCAAGAGTGTTATGTATAGATCTACTACGCTTTTCTAGAATTCTCCCATTAATCCGAAGTCGAACATTCACCTTCCCTATAGCTGGTCTTACTTCGTCGTTTCATTCCTTATTGCTTTTCAACTGTAGGTTTATATATTTCATCTACATCTACATCTACATCTATACTCCGCGAGCCACCTTACGGTGTGTGGCGGAGGGTACTTATTGTACCACTATCTGATCCCCCCTCCCCTGTTCCATTCACGAATTGTGCGTGGGAAGAACGACTGCTTGTAAGTCTCCGTATTTGCTCTAATTTCTCGGATCTTTTCGTTGTGATCATTACGCGAGATATATGTGGGCGGTAGTAATATGTTGCCCATCTCTTCCCGGAATGTGCTCTCTCGTAATTTCGATAATAAACCTCTCCGTATTGCGTAACGCCTTTCTTGAAGTGTCCGCCACTGGAGCTTGTTCAGCATCTCCGTAACGCTCTCGCGCTGACTAAATGTCCCCATGACGAATCGCGCTGCTTTTCGCTGGATCATGTCTATCTCTTCTATTAATCCAACCTGGTAAGGGTCCCATACTGATGAGCAATACTCAAGAATCGGACGAACAAGCGTTTTGTAAGCTACTTCTTTCGTCGATGAGTCACATTTTCTTAGAATTCTTCCTATGAATCTCAACCTGGCGCCTGCTTTTCCCACTATTTGTTTTACGTGATCATTCCACTTCAGATCGCTCCGGATAGTAACTCCTAAGTATTTTACGGTCGTTACCGCTTCCAATGATTTACCACCTATGGCATAATCGTACTGGAATGGATTTCTGCCCCTATGTATGCGCATTGTATTACATTTATCTACGTTTAGGGAAGCTGCCAGCTGTCGCACCATGCATTAATCCTCTGCAGGTCCTCCTGGAGTACGTACGAGTCTTCTGATGTTGCTACTTTCTTGTAGACAACCGTGTCATCTGCAAATAGCCTCACGGAGCTACCGATGTTGTCAACTAAGTCATTTATGTATATTGTAAACAATAAAGGTCCTATCACGCTTCCCTGCGGTACTCCCGAAATTACCTCTACATCTGCAGATTTTGAACCGTTAAGAATGACATGTTGTGTTCTTTCTTCTAGGAAATCCTGAATCCAATCACAAACCTGGTCCGATATTCCGTAAGCTCGTATTTTTTTCACTAAACGTAAGTGCGGAACCGTATCAAATGCCTTCCTGAAGTCCAGGAATACGGCATCAATCTGCTCGCCAGTGTCTACGGCACTGTGAATTTCTTGGGCAAATAGGGCGAGCTGAGTTTCACATGATCTCCGTTTGCGGAATCCATGTTGGTTATGATGAAGGAGATTTGTATTATCTAAGAACGTCATAATACGAGAACACAAAACATGTTCCATTATTCTACAACAGATTGACGTAAGCGAAATAGGCCTATAATTATTCGCATCTGATTTATGACCCTTCTTGAAAATGGGAACGACCTGCGCTTTCTTCCAGTCGCTAGGTACTTTACGTTCTTCCAGCGATCTACGATAAATTGCTGATAGAAAGGGGGCAAGTTCTTTAGCATAATCACTGTAGAATCTTAAGGGTATCTCGTCTGGTCCGGATGCTTTTCCGCTACTAAGTGATAGCAGTTGTTTTTCAATTCCGATATCGTTTATTTCAATATTTTCCATTTTGGCGTCCGTGCGACGGCTGAAGTCAGGGACCGTGTTACGATTTTCCGCAGTGAAACAGTTTCGGAACACTGAATTCAGTATTTCTGCCTTTCTTCGGTCGTCCTCTGTTTCGGTGCCATCGTGGTCAACGAGTGACTGAATAGGGGATTTAGATCCGCTTACCGATTTTACATATGACCAAAACTTTTTAGGGTTCTTGTTTAGATAGTTTGCCAATGTTTTATGTTCGAATTCGTTGAATGCTTCTCTCATTGCTCTCTTTACGCTCTTTTTCGCTTCGTTCAGCTTTTCCTTATCAGCTATGATTGGACTACTCTTAAACCTAAGATGAAGCTTTCTTTGTTTCCGTAGTACCTTTCGTACATGATTGTTATACCACGGTGGATCTTTCCCCTCGCTTTGGACCTTAGTCGGTACGAACTTATCTAAGGCGTACTGGACGATTTTTCTGAATTTTTTCCATTTTTGTTCCACATCCTCTTCCTCAGAAATGAACGTTTGATGGTGGTCACTCAGATATTCTGCGATTTGTGCCCTATCACTCTTGTTAAGCAAATATATTTTCCTTCCTTTCTTGGCATTTCTTATTACACTTGTAGTCATTGATGCAACCACTGACTTATGATCACTGATACCCTCTTCTACATTCACGGAGTCGAAAAGTTCCGGTCTATTTGTTGCTATGAGGTCTAAAACGTTAGCTTCACGAGTTGGTTCTCTAACTATCTGCTCGAAGTAATTCTCGGACAAGGCAGTCAGGATAATGTCACAAGAGTCTCTGTCCCTGGCTCCAGTTCTGATTGTGTGACTATCCCATTCTATACCTGGTAGATTGAAGTCTCCCCCTATTACAATAGTATGATCACGAAACTTCTTCACGACGTTCTGCAGGTTCTCTCTGAGGCGCTCAACTACTACGGTTGCTGATGCAGGTGGTCTATAGAAGCATCCGACTATCATATCTGACCCACCTTTGATACTTAACTTAACCCAGATTATTTCACATTCGCATTCGCTAATAACTTCACTGGATATTATTGAATTCTTTACTGCTATAAATACTCCTCCACCATTGGCGTTTATCCTATCCTTGCGGTATATATTTTATTCTGTGTCTAGGATTTCGTTACTGTTCACTTCCGGTTTTAACCAACTTTCCGTTCCTAATACTATATGCGCACTATTTCCTTCAATAAGAGATACTAATTCAGGAACCTTGCCCTGGATACTCCTGCAGTTTACCAATATTACGTTAACTTTTCCTGTTTTCGGTCTCTGAGGACGGACGTTCTTTATCAACGATGATAATGCCCTCTCTGGTAAGCTGTCAGGTATTTTATCGTTTCGCCCAAGGGGGGGTCCCTCTAACCTAAAAAACCCCCGTGTGCACGCCACACGTACTCTGCTACCCTAGTAGCTGCTTCCGGTGTGTAGTGCACGCCTGACCTGTCTAGGGGGGCCCTACAGTTCTCCACCCAATAACGGAGGTCGATGAATTTGCAACCATTATAGTCGCAGAGTCGTCTGAGCCTCTGGTTTAGACCCTCCACACGGCTCCAAACCAGAGGACCGCGATCGACTCTGGGCACCATGCTGCAGATATTAAGCTCAGCTTGCACTCCGCGTGCGATGCTGGTTGTCTTCACCAAATCAGCCAGCCGCCGGAAGGAACCAAGGATGGCCTCAGAACCCAAGCGGCAGGCGTCATTCGTTCCGACATGTGCTACTATCTGCAGCCGGTCACACCCAGTGCGTTCAATAGCTGCCGGAAGGGCCTCCTCCACATTACGGACGAGACCCCCCGGCAAGCACACCGAGTGCACACTGGCATTCTTCCCCGACCTACCCGCTATTTTCCTGAGGGGCTCCATAACCCGCCTAACGTTGGAGCTCCCTATAAATAATAGGCCCGCCCTCTGTGACTGTCGGGACCTTGCCGGAGAATCGGCCACTGGCCCAACAGGCGAGGCATCCTGTGGTGGCTCGGAAACGATGTCATCACCACTAGGAAGCACCCCGTACCTGTTGGAAAGGGGTAAGGCAGCTGCCACGCGGCCAGATCCCACCTTCGCTTTTCGGCCAGGCACGCGCGAGCCCACCACTGTCCGCCATTCACCCTGGAGTGATGGCTGACCGGCAAGATGCTCACTGCCGGAAGACGCAGCGACATCAGGGGTTCCATGTGATTCCAAGGCCACCGAAGTAGGCATAGGTCTCACCACAGTTGCCCCAACGCCACTACGAGCCGACGCCTGCGCCTCCAGCTCGATGAGCCTAACAGACAAAGCCTCCACCTGCCCCCGAAGAGTGGCCAATTCTCCTTGCGTCCGCTCACAACAACCACAGTCCCTACACGTGACTATGTTTACCCTACTCTATACGGTGACAAATTCCCAAGATAATTTTCTGATGAGCTACTCTGATAATCAAGAAACACTCACTGAAATACGAGACGCGAAAACTACGCTAGGTTTTCCCAGAAAAACTATTTAAAAGCTAAGCGCAGCAAAGAAGTACAAAAACGCTTTATACAAACAGTACTCTCTGCTGCTGGTGCTCTCGCTCTGGCTGTCACAAGACAACTGCTGATTCAAGTGACTAGTGGCTAACGGCCCCGAAACAAACAAAAGACGGTTTTAGGGCGCTTTCTGTTCTAAACGATCAAGAAAACACTAAGAAATCTAACACGAAAACTACGTAAAGTTTTATCAAGAACTGTTAGTTACTATGCAGAGCAGATAAACACAAATAGAATCCCTTCCTTAGTGGACGGTCGTAAACAAAATGCAAAATAAACGCTTTATACAAACAGTACTCGCTGCTGCTGGTGCTCTCGCTCTGGCTGTCACAAGACAACTGCTGATTCAAGTGACTAGTGGCTAACGGCCGCGAAACAAACAAAAGACGGTTTTAGGGCGCTTTCAGTTCTAAACGATCAAGAAAACACTAAGAAATCTAACACGAAAACTACGTAAAGTTTTATCAAGAACTGTTAGTTACTATGCAGAGCAGATAAACACAAATAGAATCCCTTCCTTAGTGGAAGGTCGTAAACAAAATGCAAAATAAACGCTTTATACAAACAGTACTTGCTGGTGCTCTCGCTCTGGCTGTCACAAGACTTCACTATGAGAAGTAGGACACCACTACTACTGCATTCGAATATTTTTTTCTTCTAATCATCTTCATTAACTTACATTTCCTCACATTTAGAGGAAGCTGCCATTCATCACACCATGAAATGATTGTATGCGGATCAACATGTCTGCTCATACAGCCAATCAGAGACGACGTAGTGTCATCAACAGCGGCAGATCTTTTATGTATAAAGGATGTTCCGAAAACACCGGGTGATCACAAAGTCAGTATAAATTTGAAAACTGAATAAATTAGGGAATAATGTAAATAGAGAGGTACAAATTAACGCACGTGCTTGGAATTACATGGGGTTTATTAGAACCAAAAAAATACAAAAGTTCAAAAAATGTCCGACAGATGGCGCTTCATCTGATCAGAATACCAATAATTAACGTAAGAAAGTAAGACAAAGCAAAGATGATGTTCTTTACAGGAAATCCTCAACAATAGCTGTAGTCGAGGAATAATGTTGTGAACATGTCCGGAGTTATGGTGAGGCATTGGCGTCGGATGTCTTTCAGCATCCCTAGAGATGTCGGTCGATCACGATATACTTCCGACTTCAAGTAACCCCAAAGCCATAAATCGCACGGAGTGAGGTCTGGAGACCTGGGAGGCCAAGCATAACGAAAGTGGCGGCTGAGCACGCGATCATCACCAAACGACGCGCGCAAGAGATCTTTCACGCGTCTAGCAATATGGGGTGGAGCGCCATCCTGCATAAACATCGTACGATCCAGCAGGTGTTTATCAGCCAGGCTGGGGATGATGCGATTCTGTAACATATCCGCGTACCTCTCACCCGTCACGGTAGCAGTTACGTTTTGCTGTCCAGTGCCATCTGTCGGACATTTTGTGGACTTTTTTTTTGTTCTAATAAAACCCCATGTCATTTCAAGAATGTGTGTCAATTTTTGCCTCTCTATCTACATTATTCCGTGGTTTATTAAGCTTTCAAATTTATACTGACTTTTTGATCACCCGGTATTCCGATTACTACAGAAGGTAGAGAACATCAAAACGGAGACAGTTCAGCATCGTAATTACAGTAGTTACATTCACAGGAACTGCTCGAATGCGCAACCACTGGCCTGTGTGCTCGCAGTGCATAGTCGGACCATTGACTGTTGCGTCCATTCGAAGACTCTTGGCACGTCCGCAATGGTACCAGCAGCGACGGCAATTCTAGCGGCGAGATGGTCTCGTGTCTGCACAACGGTTACACGCACAAGCTGCATCGTATGCCCCGAGACGAAGAAATCCAGACTCGTGAGGTCAGATAACATGGTTGGCGAGGCCACAGGGCAACCTCGTTCGATCCATCGATTCCCGAGGGGTGCTCTCAGATGATTCCTAAAAGCAATATTGTCATGAGCTGGCGCCCCATCGCTCTGTAAGTACCGGGTGATCAAAAAGTCAGTATAAATTTGTAAACTTAATAAACCACGGAATAATGTAGATAGAGAGGTAAAACTTGGCACACATGCGTGGAATGACATGGGGTTTTATTAGAACCACCCCATATTCCTAGACGCGTGAAAGATCTCTTGCGCGCGTCATTTGGTGATGACCGTGTGCTCAGCCGCCACTTTCGTCATGCTTGGCCTCCCGTGTCCCCAGGTCTCAGTCCGTGCGATTATTGGCTTTGGGGTTACCTGAGGTCGCAAGTGTATCGTGATCGACCGACATCTCTAGGGATGCTGAAAGACAACATCCGACGCCAATGCCTCACCATAACTCCGGACATGCTTTACAGTGCTGTTCACAACATTATTCCTCGACTACAGCTATTGTTGAGGAATAATTGTGGACATATTGAGCATTTCCAGTAAAGAACATCATCTTTGCTTTCTCATACTTTGTTATGCTAATTATTGCTATGCTGATCAGATGAAGCGCCATCTGTCGGACATTTTTGAACTTTTGTATTTTTTTTGTTCTAATAAAACACCATGTCATTCCAAGCATATGTGTCAATTTGTACCTCTCTATCTACATTATTCCGTGATTTATTCAGTTTTCAAATTTACACTGACTTTTTGATCACCCGGTACATCCTTTTTCTCTGACATTCAGAGGTACATCCTGCAGCAGTTCTGGCAACATATGTTTCGCAGTTTCTACAGTCAGTACACATTCCCAGTAAGATACACCAACGCCACAGCTAACGTCAACACCCCTAACAAAATGTTCGCCAATATTACAAGCTGACTTTAGAGATCGTCCGTTCCTTATCTAAATACGTTTACTTTGATGTTATCTATCTCCTGTATTAATTTGAACGTATAGTTCCTGAACACGCTGCGTTGAGAACAAGAGCACTCCTATCACACTCCCCTGGGACACGCATGACGTTACTTTTGTCTGTGATGAACGCTCGCCGTGCAGAATATCATACTGTATTCTACTATTTAAAAATTCAAGCCACTTACATATCTGAGGGGCTACTCCGTGTAACATCCACGAGATAAATTTTAGCTACAGTGCGACGAGAGGAAATTATGCCTGTAACAGTTATAAACATTATCTATTCGACATATGAAAAAATAGTGAAAACGACGACAAATATTAATTATTTATAGTTTCATGATCTGCGTTTGTCTTCCTTTGTTTTTATCTTTTGTTGGTTGGCTTTTGTAGGTTGCGGACCCATATCAAACTGAGGTCTGTTAAGAAATTGTAATTATTTGTTAGTTATTACTTGAAAATAGAGTTCATTATTATTATAAATATGAGTGAATAATTATTTGTAACTTTAATTCCTCTCTCAGTAAGCATTATCTGTGTTAATTACCTCTTTCCGCTGCAAGGAGCGCAGCCATTGATGATAGCGATTTGTATCGCGTTTTTGTCTGTGTTTTCCTTAGAAACAAATCAAATGTTTGCTTGATGAAGTCTAAATAGTGCACAATACGAAAGTAGATTTTATAGCGTTTAATAAGCATTTTAAATATTTACTTATTTGCTCTAACAATAGAAAATCTCTATCAATTGTCTGCCGCCACCTTAACAATTATCTCAGCGGCAAATTCAAATTTAAATCCCGCAACTCTGCAGAATAAATGCCGAAGGTAATACAAATGTGTAAAAATAAATGTGCACCGGTGGTCCCGAACTCATTTTAATGAAAATGATTCGAATCAGACTCGTTCTTTAAAAACAGTGCTCATAGCACGATCCTTATAAGAAACTTTTGTAGCTGATGTATGGAGCCGAAATTAATTACGCACGAGTTGCGAAGAATATTGTTTCAGGTAACATACGTCAGTGTTGTGCGCGGCTGATATTCGGTGGTTTTAATGATCATTTTGCTGAAGATAACTGCTTCCATCTTAATCAATACTTGTATAGAATCTGTTGTATGAGCTGTGATTTAGTGACACTTACACAACTTACAGACAACACTTTAACACGACGTTAACTTGGAGTTCTTTAGCAACTTGATCAAATCTTTAGCCGGGAGAAAAATTATTTAGTAATTACTCAATGTAATGAAATAAGATTATCATTTTCATTTACAAATTAGTTAAATACCAAACCACTGAATAACACACCAAACGCCACATCCGTATGTCCGGGCCTATGTTGACAGTCTGCAGTTTGGCGCCTTGTCAAAAGCTTTCCTGAAATCTAAGATATGTAATACTCCTTTTGCCCTTCATACATGGTTCGCAGCATATCGTCCGATAAAAGGGCAAGCGTGACGTAGCACAATCGGTGCTTCATATATCCGTGCTAATTCTTAGACAGAAGCTATTCTCTCTCACGAAAATTTAGCGTATTATAACGTAGAATTCTGCAGCAAACCCATGCAGATGATACCGGTATGTAACTTTCCGTGTCCATTCGTTTAACTTGTATGTGAGAGTCACCTGCGCTTTTTTCAAGTCTATAGGGACTTTCTGCTGGGTGGCAGGTTCGCGATAAATGCAAGCTACTTCTTAGGGCAATGTCGAGGAGTAGCGCTGTAAAAACCGAATTGGAATTACATCTACGCTAACAGAAAAAAACTGCATCTCCGAAAAGTAATGAATGTAGAGGAAGCTTCCTTTCTTTCAGGAATGCTGGTTCTGTAAGGTTCGCAGGAGAGCTTCTGTAAAGTTTGGAAGGTAGGAGACGAGGTACTGGCAGAAGTAAAGCTGTGAGTACCGGGCGTGAGTCGTGCTTCGGTAGCTCAGTTGGTTGAGCACTTGCCCGCGAAAGGCAAAGGTCCCGAGTTCGAGTCTCGGTCGGGCACACAGTTTTAATCTGCCAGGAAGTTTCATATCGACGCTGGAGTTGTCGTCCGATGATCTCCCACATGTCTTTGACTGTTGGCAGACGTGGCGATCGAGCAGATCAAGCCAACATGTCGACACTCTGTAGAGCATGTTCTGTTAGAATAGCGGCATGTGGCTAACTTTATCCTATTGGAAACACCCCCTAAAATGCTGTTCATGAATGGCAGCACTACAGGCTCAATGACCTCAAACTGCTCTGGAGATGCAGTACGATGCGCCAGAGCCACACACCTAACACGATGGTGTTCCCTTTCGATAGTGCCAAATGGCCATCCAGAATCCGGCCTTCTTGTGACCATACATTCTCGTGACCACCGCAGCCAGCAGTCACGTACAGTGGCTATGTTTCTCCCTAGTCTTTCTGCAGTATCGCAAAAGGAAGATGCAGCTTTTCGTACCGCTATTACACGAACTCGTTCATACTCAGTGAGGTGTTGATAACGGGGTCTTTGTCGCCTTAAAGGCATTCGTCATTACCAGCGCCTCAGGACGTCCAGTCTCAAAGGTACCAATTCTAACTACCGTTACAGTGTTCATTTTAAGCAATAGTGGCGTTGCTAGTGTCTCTCTTATGAGAGTGGCAGGAAACTGGAGGAGACAGTATCTGTCAGATGTAGAAGCACGCTTATCAAATTTATGACGCAAGACTCCTTGGTGCTGCGATTTTTTTTCCGTTTGTGGATATCTGACAACTTTTTTATTTTCAGCTCTTTCAGCGACTTTTGAAGGCTGGGATACGTGTTTCTATGTCCTCCGCACGGTAGTGTGTGTGTGTGTGTGTGTGTGTGTGTGTGTGTGTGTGTGAGACCAAGAGAGAGAGAGAGAGAGAGAGAGAGAGAGAGAGAGAGGTGTGCATACTGTAAAACCTTCAGCACACACACCATGAAAACAGAACTTGATTAATATTCACACTCATTTTTTAAAATAATAACAAGCATAAAAATTACTTAACTTGGTTCTGGATGCTATTTACAATTGACAATCTGAAGTTCTTTTGGTATTGGTACGTTAATCTTATTCTCACATATATCTCTGATACATGACAAAAGTGTCTACACATTTATCTTCATGGCTATGTACAGGAATATGGTAATCTTATTAGGCGCAGACTGAAACTTGACTATAGACTGGTACAGACAAATGTAGAGCTCGTACAGACTGGTACAGACTAATGCAGACTGGTACAGACAAATGCAGACTGACTAATCGGAGGTCTGTACACTCGTTATAATACCTCGCGCGTTCATGTATCACTGCACGAGTGTGATCCGCGAGGAGATAAGGTTCTATGTTAGCAGCAATCTCATTGGCTGCGTTACATATTAATACGCGGATCGGCGGAAGCAGAATTTGGTCCGTCTCTATGGCAGCGCCATCTCGTAGTGCGGAGACGGACGAGCGCTGCGCCTGCGCTGTTGTGCTTAGCGGGGCGCGCTCTAGTGGGAAAGTTGTGTACGCGCTGACTACGTGGAACTGTGTACACAACAGAGAGAGAGAGAGAGAGAGAGAGAGAGAGAGAGAGAGAGAGAGAGAAGAGGGAGAGAGAGGTACTTACGACCGGAAATTCCACTACTCATAAACAGCTCCCTCCCTCGTTATAGTCGCCTCAACCAGTCTACCAACGCGAAGTGAGATACCAGGCTCTGTATAATTATAAGGAAATTGTAAGATTTATAGCTCTTGTACTCATGATTACTTTATTGTCAAACAGGGAACTCATCTGACAGAACGGTATTGATCGATGTTTGCAATGTGGGAAAGCTGCCGCATTCATTTTGCACTCGCCACTGCAGTTTGGTGACGTGGAACGAAGTGGGCATGCCACGCCGTGACTGGCTATTAGAGTGCAAACGTAGGTCCAAAACCTGTAACATCAGCACATTTAACAGTTAAACGTCAGGGACGAATTTGGAAGGGGTTAAAAATAGCAAGTTGAAAATAGCATCTCTCATCTTGTAAAGCTGTGTCTAAAATACTTCTTTCACATAGTACGTCACAGCTGTCAAACTATTCAATCAGCCTGAACTGTTTTGGATGATTAGCAAACAGATACCAAATGCTATTGGGATCTTGCAGCTAAATAATATGTACCTAAGTTCACATGATGACATAGCCGTAGTTTTTTTTTTTTTTTTTTAAGAAATAACTTTGAAGCATAGTCTGAATAATATACTTTGAAAAACAATATAATTTCTTTGTTTGTGAAGAACAATTAAACCGAATTATCTTCTTATCACCATTTTCGGGGATTTTTTTGAATGTAAAGTCCAAATACACGTTCTGGTATGCACTGCAGCAGATTAACCGAAAATGTAGTCACTCAAATACGTTAAGTAATAACTCTTCCCTTATTCAGCCCGAAGACTACACTGTGTCATATACTTTTCAGTGATTTCTGCCGTGTAGAGTTAGATGTGTTAACTGACTGCCTCCATACAAGGCAGCAGTTCTCACACTACCTTAGGGCCACAACCAGCTTGCACAGTGACCTGTTGAAAACTTGGGTTCATGGCTTCGTGGGGTCTCGAATACTACCATCAGCTCTTACCGACTGAAAACGGGACTAATCTGATCAGGTCACGGTTTTCCAGTTGTCTACGGTTGAACCGATATGGTCAGAAACCCAAGGGAGTGGCGCTGCAGGCTGTCGTTCTGTTAACAAAAGCCCTCGGTTTGGTCGTCTGCTGCCATATCCTGTTAGCCCCAAATAATACCGCACTGTCCTATGGCATACGTTCATCGACGTTCCTCATTGATTTCTACGGTTATTTTAGCAGTGTTGCTCCTGTATTAGCAGTGATAACTCTACGCAAAGCCCGCTGCTCTCGGTCGTTAAGTGAAGGCCTCGGTTATTGCATTGACCGCAGTGAGATAAAATGCCTGAAGTTTGTTACTCTCGCACACTCTTGACACAGTGGATCTCGGAATGTTGAATTCCCTAATGTCCCATGCGTCTAGTTCCAATTTCGCGTTCAAAGTCTGTTAATTCCCGTCGTGTGGCCATCGTCACGTCGGAAACATTTTAACATAAACCACCTAAGTGCAAATGGCACTTCCGTGAATGCACTGCCCTTTTATATCCCGTGTACGCGATACTACCGCCATTGTTTATGTGCATGTGCATATCGCTGTCCCATGAATTTTGTCACCTAAGTGTAAATAGCACTAGCGCTTTAAATGTGACCACTGACGAGAACCCACCTATACTCACTTGCTCTAGTGACGGCTTACATAAGACTCGAGATGTGGGCCATTTTTGTCTCGACTGTCGTGTGAAAGAAATTTTCATCCTTAGTGACGGCACATCGAAGACCTTCCGATGTATGGCTATCGTGCCCCTTACTATTATGGTGTTACTGAATGATCGCTACCCGGCACAGAGAACGGTCCACGGAAAGGCTATAACAGCCCTTCACGGAGACACCGTGCGACTGTCGGCGGCTGGGGCCCAGGAGGGGTGATTTCACGTGTTCCGTGCCCTGTTCTGCTCTGCTGCGCTGCTGCGCTGTGCTGTGTGGGTCCCCAGCAGCCCGGAGACTCGTTAGGCCGCCATTAAAGTCTGCCGCTCCACCGACGGCTCGTCTCCGGACGTGGGGCGGGCATGCCAGCAGACGAGGTCCCCCAGCGTCTGACGTCAGAACGGGGAAGAACCTGCAGGGCGGGCAGCGTACACGGTAGGGGCGCACCTGGTCTAGTGTGTCAGACGCGCGACCCGGAACATCACCCGATACCGACTGTATGCCCGTCACATACGGACGGGAAAGATATGCAAAAGAAGGCACGGTCTAGTGTCTACACCAAGCAGCAACGAGAAGATCGCACCAGCGGCAAGTGACATGCAGGCGCAATCGATTAGTTACAACCATGGCCAGCGGAGCATGACACATAGAGGCATTGCTGTAGAGGCCTTCAGGAGGCAAGAACCCTTTCGTTCTGCATCTTTAAGTAAACGCCCACGGCAGCCTGGATTTCTGTTCGCATACAGTACATAAAACATTCCATTCAACTGTAGGTTCCCATCGTGTCCTGTTCTGGGCATTTTCCTTCATCTGTATGTCCGTCTTGTTCTAAGGTCGTCCATCATGAGGAGGTGTACAGTCTCGTACCACAGGAATCAAGGGAGAGGATGCTGTTTGGTGGCCAGAATCCTCTTTCTACAACACAACTGCACCCATGTATTAACAGGGTTCTTTATTTACATATACTGAAAGCTACTTATCTTTAAGAGTGTCCATGTGCTGCGGTACATACTTTTCCATAATAGTCCTCTTGTAGGCAATATCGGTATTCTAGCTATTACTAACTTAAGTATCACTGTGGGTAAAGTACAAGTCGCGCTATGTACACTAATGTGGTCGGAATGTACTGACAGACGACAACTTGGAGTGCAAGTTAGTGCGCCAGTGGCTGAGCGGCCGAGCTATTGACTGAGACGGAGCGCTGCAGCTGGCGGCGGCGATCTAAATACTTGCAGTCGAGAGGGCGTTGGCGGCGTGTTGCTTGCCAGTCTGTCTTTGGTCTCTCTCCTGATATGTGCACATGATCCAGCGCCTGCTATCGATGGTCTTGCTACACATTTGCTGATCAGTGTGCTGGCGACAGCTTACACCAACACAGGAGGTATTTAGTCAACATAGGGAAGCTAGCTATGCATTACAGCGCCCTGGGTGGCAACAGCAAGCAACACTGGCCGCCATATTTTGTAACGTCAGGCACACCGAACATCTCTGCTTGACAGGTGCAAGAGACGCTGGAAAATATGTTTTTGTGCTCAAAATATAAATTAAGGGTATTTTTCTGATCATAAAACATGCCCAGTGTACCACACATACAGGTGTATTAATCGTAGTAATGATTCAGTATTGGAATGTTGATCTTTAGCTAAGTGCAAGTTTGTTTTCACATGTAACATTTCCTGTACGTCAAATTTCTACATTGTATTTTCTGTAACTTCATGCTCACTTGGACGGTCTGCTAGATGACTTCATTAAAGCACACCCACCTACTGCATTTAGTGTCTCTTAGTGTACTGATAATACGTCTGTTTGTCCAGAATAAAATTACAAATTAAGCAATAACTACAACAGCATGTGGGTTATGCACATATATAAACTCTAAGCTAATCTTCTTTTTTTGTATAGAATATCTTGAAAAACTACGAAATAACACAACAATGCGTAACTAACATAAGGTGGAACAACTGGCAGCCTACACATTAGAGTTATATACGGCCTTCTCATCTCAGGGTTTCTGGTGAGTGCTCTTTTCCAAGCAACAAAAGTTATAACTCAATATGAGATGAAACACGGCAGCCCGTCTCCTATTAGAACTGCCGAAAGCCACACGAAAAACATTACACTAGAAGAAAAAACACTAGTCCTCATATCTGGAAATTTCCTCAACAGCAACGACGATTAAGCCTTCGAATCCCGTATTAAAACTGTTATTTAGACTGCTGTCGTCTGCTTTCTCCATAAATACCAGAGACTTGTACCATTATATTTCTTTGATAGATACGTAGCACAGAACTTCCTAGCGTGAAACACACTAATCATCATCCAAGACAAAGGCGTAATAACTGGAAGTAAGAATTGTACAGAAATTCACCCGTATCTGTAGAGTACGACAGGCTACATCCTTACTTACAGAAATCACCAAATAACGCAGCAGCTAGCACATCGCAAACATCACGCTCGAGAACACATAGTACATGACAAAACACTTCATATTTGGAAATTATTTCCCAAAATGCGCCTTGCGGCCAGTAAATAAAGAAAAAATCGTGATTGATAGTAGCAAATGTTGTCGTATAACAAAGAAAACCACATCGCTCAACATGAAGTTGCAACGCGTCGTGGCAAAGTTCTTAATTGGCTTAAAATGTGGCAGCGCCTTAGCCAGTCTATGTTGTTTATATAGGCCGTTGCCCCATGATTCCAATTCTCTTCCTACTTTTCCCTCTCATTTCTCCTACATTTCTATAACTTATTGTAGCTGACAATTCCTACGCCGTATACGTCCCTGCTAAAACTTGTGCCTCTTCCTCATCACTTCCAAGAGTCATCTTTTCTTCCCCTGTTGGCTTTTCATTACTTATTCATTCTTATGTCTGTCAATACACTTCACCTTAAGCATTTTTTTCCATAGCCACCTTTCAAAACTTTCTAAATTCCTCTCATGCCGTATAACACTAAACTCTAGAGTAACATTTAGCAAATATTTTCATCAGCCCCAATGTAACTGTTAGTAACTGTTTCATAATTTCCGTAAATATCCTACTCCTTATTTCTTCAGTACAGCTAGAGTTCCATGTCGTTGAAGTTCTCAGTTTCAGAAAGTAATTTACTTGTTCTATCTTTCTTCCGTCTAAAAATATGTCAGTTGGCACTTTCTTCTCCCTTATTATCAACAGTTTTGAGTTTTCCATATTTAAATTCTTGCCCTACTTCTCGCTCCTTCTTGCAGTACTGTTCAACATTTCATGTACTTCCACTTTTTATACTTTCACCTCCAGTTATAATGCATCTTGAATCCTCTGTCATGTTACTGATTAGCTTTTCTTCGTATATGGTTCAAATGGCTCTGAGCACTACGGGACTCAACTGCCGAGGTCATTAGTCCCCTAGAACTTAGAACTAGTTAAACCTAACTAACCTAATGACATCACAAACATCCATGCCCGAGGCAGGATTCGAACCTGCGACCGTAGCGGTCTTGCGGTTCCAGACTGCAGCGCCTTTAACCGCACGACCACTTCGGCCGGCTCTTCGTATATGTTGAACAGCTTTGGTAACAGCGACCATCCTTGCCTTCCACCCCTTCCTTATCTATTCCGTCTCCTCATTCTCGTCACTCTTTGCTATATATATATATATATATATATATATATATATATATATATATATATTAATAAAGGATATATATATATATATCCTCTATTAAGAGGACAGACGTACACCGCATAAACTAAGCAGATGTTTAAGTACTTTAGAAAACAAATTCTACACAGACTTAGACTGAAGGATCAATTACTTAATATTTTATGCAAACAGATAATGTAGCGGTATATGCGAAGAAGGCGACAGGAAAGATAAAGACTCGAAATGTTAAAGAGAAGGCATGAGATTCAAGAAAAAGATAATACAATCACAAGAGAATCATTAAATTAAACGAAACTATTGGGAAAATAATTCTAGAGGGCACAAGAAGCTACAATGGAAACAGACAAGAGGAAAAATAAGAGTATGACAGAATCAAACCACTACTTTAGTTTAATAACATATTAAATTTCTTCTGTTATGACGGCAGTTGTCACAGTTACATCAGCGAGAAAATTGTAAGGTCATTTCAGAACGCCTTTAAATGTTCATCTTGTTAAAGAAACAGTTAATAACGTAAACAGTTAAACAGTGACCTTCCAAAAGAAGTAACCCAGACGACATGCAGAAAGCCAAGCGAGGTATGAATAGGGGAAAGGCGCGTGGACATGACATTTCAATGAGAATAGTAAACACATGGAAGCAAAGTAACATAAAACACAAAGGCTGATCAGTCTTTGGCAGCCATTTTTTGACGTGTTACCTATTGGCGCTCGTCTCAGGATTATGATCCGACATTCTTTTAGCGGTTCTGCCACTAACGATAGGGAATGAATATCTCACAGAGCCAGCCACAGATGTTGATGAAACGACCCGAGACGAATAAGCACTGTTTTCAGAAAGTATTAGGAATTTTCATTTTGTTAGAAATAATTTCATTTATTCACCTACATTGATGTTATGTCCTTCAAAGTTATCCCATTACATGTTATACACTAATACCAGCTCGTCTAGAAATCCCTGACACAATTCTGGAACCCGATCTTTGGGAAATCACTTAGTTCCTTCAGCGACGAACTTTCAATCAGAACTTCTATATCGACGAGCCTTTAGAGTTCTCTTTATTTTCGAAAGCAGACATTACCTGGTGAATATGAAGGCTCCGGCATGATTATAGTGTTGTGTTTCGCCAAAAATTCACTAACAAGCAATGATGTGTGAGTAGGTGAATTGTCGTGATGCGAAAGCCGCGAATTGTTTTCGCCGCAAACCAGGGGGTTTTCTTCGGATTTTTTCTGTCATAAACAGCGTTGAACTTATGGGTAGTGCTCGTTACTAGCCGTTTGACTTCTGGCAAGAACCCATGATGTACTTTGCCGTTAAAATCGAAGAAAACAGTGAGCAGAATCTTTACATTCGAACGCACTTGCCATTTTTTTTTTTCGCTCCTGGCACTCCAGACTGCCTCTACCGGGACGACTGAGGCTTAGCTTCGATTTTATTCCCAAACACCTATCTGATTCGTCACTTGTTATGACACTTTTCAATGGCTCTTCACAGTTGTTGACTTCATTTAGCGACTCCTGAACAACCTTAATTCGTTGCTGTTTTTGCTCCAAATACAGCACCTTTGGCACAAATTTTGGTGTCATGCATTTCGTACCCAAAATAATCGAAAAGATTTCATGGCATGAGCCAAGTAATATGCCAACAGCATAGGAAACTTCTCTCATTGCGAATCGGTAAGCGTTCAAATCATTTCTGTCTCTTTTTCCATGTTTTCATCTATTGCTGAGGTGCTGGGAAGTCCAGAAAGTCCATCATCTTCAACTTCGCCACGGTCACCTTGGAAACGCTTAAACCACTCATAAATGCTGGTTGTACCCATATCAGATTCACCAAAAGCAATATTCATCATTTCTAGAGCTGCCGGCCGAGGTGGCCGAGCGGTTCTAGGCGCTGCAGTCTGGAACCGCGCGACCGTTACGGTCGCAGATTCGAATCCTGCCTCGGGCATGGATGTGTGTGATGTCCTTAGGTTACTTACGTTTACGTAGTTCTAAGTTCTAGGGGACTGATGACCTCAGAAGTTGAGTCCCATAGTTCTCAGAGCCATTTGAACCATTTCTAGAGCTTTGTTACATTTTATTCTTTTCTTATAGCAAAATTTAATACAAATTGTCTGATACCTTTAAAAACAAAAGAAACAATAATCGCCACACGTAAGCAAACATATGTAACCTTCTTGACTGACGCAAGACCTTACATACAATATACAGATACGTTTCAGGCATGTTTACAAACAGAACAACGAAAAGTGGCATGAATCGGACCAATATAGCGTGTGAAATTACAAAATTCCCCGTACTACTGAACACACCTCGCATAACGTTTAGAAAGTTCCTCCGAAGGAAGACAGCTCCCAAACTGTAACAAAGCCTCCAGTGTTCTTACTCCGCAAGAAGGAGACACTTAAGACTTAGAAAACTACAGGCCTATCAGCCTCTTATCCGTAGTGTACAAGATGTTCACAAAAATTAACTCACAGCAAAATTTTTCGATTTTATTGAATGGAAAAAACTCGTTTTAGAAGTGAATGTAGTACAACACACAATTAGCAAGTCGTAAACTAAACTCTATAATGAACCACAAAGCAGTACTCAAGAATTAGTCGCACAAGCGGTCTGTACGAGGTCTCCTTTATAGCCGGCCGCGGTGGCCGTGCGGTTCTAGGCGCTGCAGTCCGGAACCGTGGGACTGCTACGGCAGCAGGTTCGAGTCCTGCCTCGGGCATGGATGTGTGTGATGTCCTTAGGTTAGTTAGGTTTAAGTAGTTCTAAGTTCTAGGGGACTGATGACCTCAGATGTTAAGTCCCATAGTGCTCAGAGCACTACCCTAGAATCCTCCCAATAAACCGAAGTGGACAATAAGCGTTCCCCGTAACCCACTATACGAGCTCGTCCCATTTCGTGTATCCTCCTACAGTCACTAAACGACGACACTTTCCCCTTCACTACTGCCTCATCACCAAACAGTCGCAGACTGCTGCTCACCTTTCCCGTCAGATTGTTTATGTTGACAGAGAACAAGAGCGATCTTATCACACTTTCCTGCCTCACTATTGTCGACAGTTTAATCTTGGATAAACAGTCGCCATCCAGGAGAGCGTACGGGACTCTTTCACTTAAAAAGTCTTCCAGACTACCTGAGAACCTACTCCGTATGCTCACACTTTTGTTAACAGACTGTTGTGCGCCACTGTGTCCAACGAGTTCCTGATATCCAGGCATACGGAATCTACGAGTTGCGCTTCACCAAAGGCTCGCAGTGCTTCGTGCAAAACAAGGGCAAGCTGAGTTTCGCACGAGCGAAGCTTTTCTAAATCTGTGCTGTTTGGAGGACACGAGCTCTTCCTTCTCAAGAAAATTTATCATATTCGAACGAAATATCCTTAATAACTCTGCAATAAAACCAAGTTGCGCAATTTCCCACATAAGATTAATCGAATTTTTTTTCTGCTAAAGAGACAAAAAGGCTCTGTAACCTCCACGAAAACAATTAACGATGCCTTTGATAAACGTGAAATCGTTTGAGCACGGAAAGACTCTTCCAGCTTATAGAACTACAGTAACCACGAACTGGCCCGCCCGGTTGGCCGTGCGGTCTAACGCACGGCTATCCGGGCGGGATGGAGCGCCGGTCCCCGGCACCAATCCGCCAGGCGGATTTGTGTCGAGATCCGATGAGCCAGCCAGTCTGTGGATGTTTTTAAGGCGGTTTTCCATCTGCCTCGGCAAATGCGGGCTGGTTCCCCTTATTCCGCCTCAGCTACACTATGTCGGCGATTGCTGCGCTAACAGGTTCTCCACGTACGCGTACACCACCATTACTCTACCACGCAAACATAGGGGTTACATTCGTCTGGTGTGAGACGTTCCCTGGAGGGGGGGGGGGGGGGGGGGAGGAGGGGACGTCCACCGGGGGCCGAACCGCACAATAACTCTGGGTTCGGTGTGGGGCGGCGAAGGGGTGAAGTGGACTGCGGTAGTCGTCGTGGGGTTGTGGACCACTGCAGCTGCGGCGGGGACGTAGCCTCTCCGTCGTTTCTGGGCCCCCAGTCAACATAACATAACGTAACCACGAACTACAGCAGTGATTCCAAACACACTTTGCTCTGCAGCATCACCATGGCAGCACACTGAGTCGCTACTGGAGGCTGACTCAACGCCAACACACAGAAAACTGGAAATAGAGGGTCATGTTTCGAATTTTAGTAAGAAGTCACTTCCTGCGTGCTACCCTGAAAGGGCTACCATAGTTTGGGTAAAACGTA
Source organism: Schistocerca serialis cubense (assembly GCF_023864345.2). Classification (NCBI taxonomy): domain Eukaryota; kingdom Metazoa; phylum Arthropoda; class Insecta; order Orthoptera; family Acrididae; genus Schistocerca; species Schistocerca serialis. The sequence goes on along the minus strand of NC_064646.1, from coordinate 87,900,000 downwards.
GAATGGTTTTTGATGGCGTCTTGAAGTAACCTCACACAAAAAGAGAATACTGGATTCTAGCGCAGTTTGACTCCAGCATGATCAAACATAATGTTAAATGTTGTACACCCAATAGTGGAACACATTATTTTAGCAGGACGATCACGAAAAAAAAGTTCAGTTAGACTGAGACAGTTTTATAAAGAGCTGAATGACTTTGCGTAGCGATTTTTTTACTATACTCGAGACGTGAGTCTACCGCCTCACGTGAGGAACGGAACTGTACCCCAAGTAGCTCGCGGAAATTTGCGCTTTTCTAACAAAAATGCAGCCATTTTTCCCTACTGCCCCAAATAAAATCTTTGTGATTAAATGTCTCTTGAAGGGCAATGAAATAGTAGGTGACAACCGCGTAGATTCCTTTTAGCCAACTAGAGGAAGAAAGAAATATGTGGGAGAAGACTTGGAACAACATGAGAAGAGCTCGTTTTTCATCAGGAAAATAAATGTAATGGAAAAACCAGTTCAGTGATGGAAAACAGAGAAAACAGAAATAAAAAGTGTTAAACCAGCCTTCTCCCAAAAATTAGGTCCGTGTGATAATTCAATATTCCTCCCTGAAAGAAATTTGTGGATGTAACATTTTTGAGTTCTATTTACAGGGCACCTTCCATCCTTTCCAGTGTACATCATCCAGTCAGTGCCGGGTCGGCACTCCGATTTCGCGGAGAACCAATCACGTCCTTACAAAGGCAATCGCTACAAAAGGCATTTTAAAGCTACTGCCACTTCCCCACGGGAGAGGAATCAGTTCACCCCTTTTGTTTGCGTCTAGCGTAATCGTACGGTCCAATGTGACATCGTTCCACAAAGCTCTTTCGCATCTTGTGTGTCAGGCAGGATGGGGGATGTAGCGAGGTACTGACCTCAATGGATGTGGAAAACCGCCTAAAAACCACATGCAGACCAGTCAATACACCTGCCTCTGTCGTTAATCTGTGAAGCATTAATTCGGCGTAAACACGCCTCCCAGTTTCGGGAAGCGAGCGTTTTATCGCGCTTATGTCGGTACGTCAAAGTCAATATTTCGGAAGGATTCAAGAGCTTCCTGAGATGATAAGAACTGGTCTTCATGAATTACTCGCCACAAGAGAAGAAAAAGAAATACTTAAGCTGTAAATCAAGTGAATACCAGAAATGTGTTATTAATTCCATGTATTTCTCCGCCAAAAAAATCTACAGGGTGATTGAGCTGCCCTACTTGTGTGTTTTATGCAACCCGCGGTGCCTTCAAGAACCACACGCGAGATTCTCTTATTCTCTCGCTCGCTATGTGCAGGCTATTGGTCGTACGGAAAATACACTCATGTAAAAACAGGATACTTCGAACAACTATAGATGCGACGTTCATATTCACAGGACATCTACCTTACCATGTTCTCGAGAAATGATTTGCTTTTCAGTCACCTCGGTTCAGCAAAAACAGCCTTGATCACAATTAATTTATTTATTACGGTGACCGGTTTCGACCGCTACTGTGGTCATCTTCAGACCAATGAATAAGTGATTTACCACCAGAAGGAGGTTCTTACTCATTGATCTGAAGATAACCACAGTAGTGGCCGAAACCAATCACCGTAATAAATAAATTGAGATCAAGACTGTTTTTGATAGTAAATATTTGTAACACATTGATCACTGTTCACTCCCACAACGTATTCAAAAGTAATGTATCCTGTTGCGTAGTAGGCACAGGGTCTGTCATTGGTGTTGTTGTGGTCTTCAGTCCTGAGACTGGTTTGATGCAGCTCTCCATGCTACTCTATCCTGTGCAAGCTTTTTCATCTCCCAGTACCTACTGCAACCTACATCCTTCTGAATCTGCTTAGTGTATTCATCTCTTGGTCTCCCTCTACGATTTTTACCCTCCACGCTGCCCTCCAATACTAAATTGGTGATCCCTTGATGCCTCAGAACATGTCCTACCAACCGATCCCTTCTTCTGGTCAAGTTGTGCCACAAACTTCTCTTCTCCCCAATCCTATTCAATACTTCCTCATTAGTTATGTGATCTACCCATCTAATCTTCAGCATTCTTCTGTAGCACCACATTTCGAAAGCTTCTATTCTCTTCTTGTCCAAACTATTTATCGTCCATGTTTCACTTCCATACATGGCTACACTCCACACAAATACTTTCAGAAATGACTTCCTGACACTTAAATCTATACTCGATGTTAACAAATTTCTCTTCTTCAGAATGCTTTCCTTGCCATTGCCAGTCTACATTTTATATCCTCTCTACTTCGACCATCATCAGTTATTTTGCTCCCCAAATAGCAAAACTCCTTTACTACTTTAACTGTCTCATTTCCTAATCTAATTCCCTCAGCATCACCCGACTTAATTAGACTACATTCCATTATCCTTGTTTTGCTTTTGTTGACATTCATCTTATATCCTCCTTTCAAGACACTGTCCATTCCATTCAACTGCTCTTCCAAGTCCTTTGCTGTCTCTGACAGAATTAAAATGTCATCGGCGAACCTCAAACTTTTTATTTCTTCTCCATGGATTTTAATACCTACTCCGAATTTTTCTTTTGTTTCCTTCACTGCTTGCTCAATATACAGACTGAATAACATCGGCGATAGGCTACAACCCTGTATCACTCCCTTCCCAACCACTGCTTCCCTTTCATGCCCCTCGACTCTTATAACTGCCATCTGGTTTCTGTACAAATCGTAAATAGCCTTTCGCTCCCTGTATTTTACCCCTGCCACCTTTAGAATTTGAAAGAGATTATTCGAGTCAACATTGTCAAAAGCTTTCTCTAGGTCTACAAATGCTAGAAACGTAGGTTTGCCTTTCCTTAATCTTTTTCCAAGATAAGTCGTCATAGGCCATGATAATTTGTTACATGCATGGTGGCATCCACGTGTATAAGGTGCGAATGGCGTCCTGGAGTATAGCCATCCATTCTGCATTCACGTGGTTGCAAAGTTCATCGGTGATGGTCGTCACTGGGTCAGAGTGCTACACGTGTCATTTCACATACCCCACACATTTTCAATTGGCAGGCCAGGGCTGACATCCTATAACACCAGGAAAGCCCGTTTTCGTGCAGCAACATTTGGTCGTGCTTTGCAATGCCGAAAAATGGTGTCTGGGGTGTTGTGCAGAAAGGGTATGGTTACGGGTAGCAGGATTTCATTCACGTAGGTGCCCTGGACACGCGCCAACTGTGATTTGTGGTTGTACCCAATAGCACCTCGCACCACAAGGCCTTGACCTGTCGCTGATGTCTTGTGCGAATGCAGACACTGTTATGCCGCTCCCCTCTCGGCGGCGAACCAAAATGCGGCCATCGTTTCAAAACAAACAGAACCTGGATTCGTCCGAAAACACTATCTGATGCCATTCCTGTCCCCAGTGACGTTCCATATACCACTGCCGTGTAGTATGTTTCTGCACATTCGTCAAACGTAGGCGCAGAAGTGGACGACGCGCACTAGCACATGTACTAAGCGACGACGTACCGTCACCCCTGATAATGTACGATGCGTTACGTTGCTCCACTGTTGCACCAGGGACGAGGAGGATGCACGTCTGTCCTGCAGTGCCATTCGTATGGGGTGTCGATCTCGGGGAGTGTTCTTGGTGGTGCGACCTGACCCGTCTCGTCGTGTTTTACGGATTTCGGTGAACCATTCTCCCCACACCCGCTGCGCTGCCGAAACACTTCGTCCCACACGAGCAGCAATTTCCCGGATGGATGCATCACATTTTCCCATGCCAACAGTGCATTTCTTCCAAACTCACTGATTTAACTGTACCTTTCGCGCATACGTCTGCAAGACGTTCTGCACGTCTGTCCAAATAACAGTGATTCATTGCCTTCGGTTTATAGCGACAACGAGAGCCGAAGGACATTTTGCCGGAAAGTGGTGTTGCGCTGTGATATCGATGTTGACCTTGAACCCGCACACCGACATGGTTCAAATGCTAATGACTTCTGAAGAACATGGCCTGTCAATATGAACGTTTTATCTGTAGTCGTTCAAGGTGTTCTGTTTTATCTGAACATGAGTGTATGAACAGGAACTTTCTGCAGAAAATTTAATGTAGCTATTTTTATACTGAGATGCGTTTTCGCTGGAGGCCACAGTTTAAAGAGTTATTCAAGAAAAACACACTTAAAGGTCACTTTTCTTACGTTTTACTTGGGTAATTCAAAAACTACAGCCTATAGCGAAAACATATCACAGTTCAATATGTAACAACACTTAATTTCCTACAAAGAGGTCCATTTTTCCTATAAGACTAATAGTTTGCATGTGACGAGCGAGGGAATATAAAAATCTTTCATGTGGCATTTGAAGACATTGCGGGTTGCACAATATGGGCAGCTGAAACACCCTGTATTGTCAGACTTGTCTTGAGATGGCTGAAATCGTCGTGATAAAGAATGATGCGCAGTATTCCTTTGGTTTTCTTTGTCAAACAGTTTTATGTACCGTTCAACATTAACTTTTATACCATCACCTAAAGAAATTAGTGTGACATTACAGTCGATCATTTTCTTCTAAGTGTTCACGAAGGAAACACTTGTATTGAGTTTGATTCGCTATGGAACACTCACACAGTTAGTAAGGGTAACTACAAGAAAATGCATGTTTTTGTTACCAGACACAGTCAGTGACCTGGAAAGAAAAACATGAACTAAAAACTGAGCTTTCCTTACGGTACTCACACAGTTGATTCCTGCTTAGTTGCCAGTTCGGAAAAATACAAAAAAGTGCAGCACCCGGAGACGGAGGAGGAAACTAAACGGAACATCCCAAGCTGAGAGGGTATGTGATGGTAGGCAGGTGTGGCCGAGCGGTTTTAGGCGCTTCAGTCTGGAACCGCGCAACCGCTACGGTCGCAGGTTTGAATCCTGCCTCGGGCATGGATGTGTGTGATGTCCTTAGATTAGTTAGGTTTAAGTAGTTCTAAGTTCTAGGGGACTGATGACCTCAGATGTTAAGTCCCATAGTGCTCAGAGCCATTTGAACCATTTGGTATGTGATGATATTTCAGTTATTACAAAACAAAAACAAAATTTACAAAGAAGTAGGCGATATGAGCCCACTTATCTATACGACAAATAAAATAATAAATGAGGAGATGTTCTACACAGTCGGCGAGGATAAAAGTATGTGGGAAACATTGACAAGAAGAAGTGACAGGATGATAGATGATATGTTAAGGTATCAGCGGAAATCTTCCAGGATACCAGAGGCAGCTACAGAGAGTAGAAAGTGTACGGAAAGACCAAGATTGTAATAATCCAATAAATAACTGAGGACGTTTTATGCAAGTGGAAGCATAATAAAAAAATGGTTCAAATGGCTCTGAGCACTATGGGACTTAACATCTGAGGTCATCAGTCCCCTAGAACTTAGAACTACTTAAACCTAACTAACCTAAGGACATCACACACATCCATGCCCGAGGCAGGATTCGAACCTGCGACCGTATCAGTCGCGCGGATCCCGACTAAAGGGCCTACAACCGCTCGGCCGCCGTGGGTGGCCGGAAGCATCCAGAGACGTGGTTACATGTCGATGTAAGTTTGTATGTATACACACCATCGGTCGGTAAGTGAATGATTGCAGTTACGATTCTCCGTAACAGATAGAGAGATCAGGCATCAGAATGTAATAGTATTGTTCGTGTTTAGTGTTGTTATTGTTCAGACGTAACCACAAGCGCAAACGAAGAGGACGAACGCAAGACCATAGAAATCGGTGAGGAATTGTCGGCCAATGGTGTGCGGAAGTGCACCTCGCCGCACCAAGAGCGACACCTGGAGGAAGTGAATATACGCGCCGCTCCAGCCAGCCTCGGCAGCTCAGATCGCCTCAGTGTACTGACAATAGTGGATCGTATTTGCGGAGCGTGCTAAAACAACAACTAGCTGTGATCCTTATCAGTTACTTGTATGGACTTTGCCCATGGCAATGGCTATTACTGTTTACATGCTACTTGTGACGACGGTGTAACTCCAAAATTATGTTAGTTAATTGCTTTATAGAAATAAGACTACTAATGTTATTTGTTTGAATTTTTGCATAGCATTCCGAGAACGCAGCATCGCTTAGGCACCCTATAAGCGACGAGTGGGCGAGGTCTCGCAGTTATATATAAGGCCCTTGAACAGCGTCATGATGCTGAGTGAACGCTGTGGAAGACGTGGAGATGCCGTGTACTCTTGTGAGACGGTGTTACTGGCGCCTGACAGGGTTTGAAAGGGTTTGCGTTATGAGCCTCTTTTCGGTCATCTGGTCGAAACTTGGAATATTCAGATTTGTGGGGCATTCGGAGGCGACAGTGGCCTGGTATCGGACTGGTAATCTCAGTATGTGATCATTTAGCGCGCACAACTTACGCCATTCAGTGGCGAAATGGCTAACTTTGAAGCAGATCTGCCGCCTCTACGTTAATACACCGCCTGTAGCGAAGTGCTGTGCTTGAAAGAGTCACGTTGGACATCGATACGGACAGATGGTACGAGGATGTTATCAACTGTGTGTTTTATGAACTGTGGTTGTTTTTATCATGATGTGTGTGTAAGCGGAGTGCATTTTGTGGTTTGACTTCATGTAATGTAACTAGTTCCATAAGGTACTTGAAATGTTTGTATTTCTTATGATACGTGGAATTAGTTGTTGTCTCCCCCCCGCTTATTATCTTCCTGTTCTCTCCATAGATCAGATGATGGCAGCATAAGAGTGTTGAAACTGGTCACCTTGGAACAAAGGAAATCTTTACTGCGATCACTGTGGAGGAAATGTGTGCTTCATTTACAATTATTTGAATAAAAATAAATTTTTAATATAATAAGTTTTAAATCGGACTAAAAAGTTTAATATAGTGTCTCCTATCCCCGTAGAGATTACTAACCCCATACACATAAAAAAGGCACTCCGTCTTCAGGCCACGAGTGGCCTACCGGGACCATCCGACCGCCGTATCATCCTCAGTGGAGGATGCTGATAGGAGTGGCGTGGGGTCAGCACACCGCTCTCCCAGTCGTTATGATGGTATTCTTGACCGAAGCTGCTACTATTCGGTCGAGTAGCTCCTCAATTGGCATCACGAGGCTGAGTGCACCCCAACCCCATACACACAGGCTTTAAAATTTGTGCTTCTGTACAGTTCTAAGATTTATGACGAAAAATGTGTGGCGCATGTAGTGCTTAATTAATGAGTAACTTCACCTAATAACTATTATCTATTATATGCACCTCTTGGTTTTCGTTATAAATCTTACATGTACTATATGAATCAAAATTCAGAAGCCCAAATTTTCAAGATTATCTGTATGGAGTCAGGAACCCATGTGGGTCTAGGAGAACTCATATATTTTAGTCGAACTAAAAAATGTGTTATGTAAAATATGTATCTTTAATTAATTATTTTCTCCTTTTTAGTTTTCCATGTCTGAAATTTCTCAATAGATTTTAAATGGTTCAAATGGCTCTGAGCACTATGCGACTTAACTTCTGAGGTCATCAGTCGCCTAGAACTTAGAACTAATCAAACCTAACTAACCTAAGAACATCACACACATCCACGCCCGAGGCAGGATTCGAACCTGCGACCGTAGCGGTCGCTCGGTTCCAGACTGTAGCGCCTAGAACCGCACGGCCACTTCGGCCGGCAATAGATTTTAAACATTTTGATTATATTGTATAGCTTTTTACCTACAGTTTTGTCCAAGTATGCTTGGGCGCAGCCCGCAGCTCGTGGTCGTGCGGTAGCGTTCTCGCTTCCCACGCCCTGGTTCCCGGGTTCGATTCCCGGCGGGGTCAGGGATTTTCTCTGCCTTGTGATGACTGGGTGTTGTGTGATGTCCTTAGGTTCGTTATGTTTAAGTAGTTCTAAGTTCTAGGGGACTGATGACCATAGATGTTAAGTCCCATAGTGCTAAGAGCCATTTGAACCATTTTTGAAGCTTGGGCGCATTTATTGGACACATCTCTTCCTCCCTCTCTTTCTGTTCATTTCCTCTCCCCTACTCTTCATGCTAAGCTCCACTCCCCTCACATACTGCCTGGAACGCATTCTGATAGTACCTGCACTACATGTGAAGTCTGCAGGATAGCCTAAAAGTCAGGTGTTACCAATCTTTTCCATCCTCACCCACACACCTACCGAACAGACAGCCAAGAACGCGAGTTAATACAGCGTTGTCATTCAGTTATGAGTTATGTTTAGAATTTCACGTCTCTAGATCATCAGGAAGTTATTTTAAAATCAACTGAAAAATTTAGCCAGACAGACAGATGGACAAGAAAGCAGCCTAATAAAAACGAGTTAAAAATCTAATTTCAGTAGATCAGTCAATACATTGTACAATATACTTCACATCATTCAGTCTTACCTATAGACAGTCAATAACAATGCACAGTATTACAGTATGTGAACCGCTGTAAATGTGTTAGTAGCGGTTGCCTAACTGTCAGTGAGCAGTGCAGATGCAATCGTAACTCGCTTGTGCTCGCGACAGCTGCAGTTTGCACGGTTCTCGTCGGTCTACCTGTGACAACGCCCACGTAACTGAATTGGCTGCAGCCTGCAGACTAACCGAGTTTGGAGTTCAAGTACTGTGTGCCATAACAATGGCACTCTGCGAGCGAGGCCCGCCGCAGCACAGAGCGCCGGTAACGAGCTGGAAATATTCAGAGCGAGTAGTGAGACCAAGCTGCTAACACTGCCCCGCACAAAACGGGAAGTGCACAAAACTACATTGATGGCAGATGCCCAGTTCTTTTTTAATGCTGTTGATCTATGTTGGTTGGTAAGATAAACATTTGGCGATACCAACATGAGAAAAAAACACAAAAAATATTCTGATATTAAGAAGATATGAAGATAGATGATAGGAAAGACTTGGATAGAAAGAGAGAGAGAAATGTTACCCTATCTGAGCCAGCCTGATCTGAAAACCTCAGACCTACTGACACGCCCTGATAAACCCGCAGGACAGGACAGGTAGTTGGAATTATGGAAAGAGGTCAAAATGAGTAGCTGTCAGTTACACTCGAACACATATAACTTTATTTATTTGACCAAACATTACAGTACAAATTCTTGGACTTAGGTATCGGCTGAATACGCCACATTATCTTATGCCTTAGGGCACAACCACTTTAATTTAAAAAAAAAACGCCTAAAAGCCATTAACTCAAAATTCAAACGTCAAAAAGAATATTTAGAAGGCAGAAGTTCTCACGTTAAGCAAGTTCTATAATTTGGCTGAAGGCCCAAAAATCTAACACTTGAAAAGCAATGACCTTAATTTAAAGATGGCTGAAGGGCGATGATTTAAGACTCAAGGTAAAATTGAATAAAAAAACACAAGGTAGAAGGTCTTATCATCAATCAGGCTGAAGGTCCCAAACAGTCTGATGCTCGAAAGACAAAGATCCTTAATTTAAAAACGGCATAAGGCCGTATGACCTAAAAGTCAAGGTAAAATAAATTTCAACAACAAAGCCTTATCTTAAATTAGGCTGAAGGCCCCAAACAATCTAACACTTGACAAGCAAGGAATTTTGGTTTTAAAACGGCTGAAGGCCCATAACTTAAAACACCACTAAAAACAATTCAACTTTAATTCAAGACCATCGGCTATGAGCCATACAAATGCGAACAACAGAAAATAAGAAAAGACAGTGCGGCTAACAGCGCTCAGAAGTTTCAGGCGTCGACCAGCACTTGAAACACTAACGTTCACTTAGGTGAGACAGGCATTCGGCCCAACCATTCTCGATCCGACGACCAGACAGCCAACAGACAGCCAACAGACCCACCGACGAGGTAACTTGCACTTCACTCGACCAGCACACAACTGGAAGTTCAATGCAAACGTAAAAGGCAAGGACGCCCAGAACCAAGCATACTGCCTAAATTTACGTCAGCGGGCAGGGCAGGTAAGTGGAACGTTAACGGCCACAAGGTTGAAAAATTCCGCTGGTGCTCTTCAATTGCAAATAACCAAATACAGTTAAACTCCACCAGACAGTGGCTAAATCTTCGCCAACTCGAACACACACGTTGTTGCTTGCGGAAAGTTCCCAACAGCCAACAACGAGAACCAAACGGCACAATGTGAACAGTCTTGACTTGCTGGTAAATTAAATCCAAACTCAACTTTAGTATCCAGGATCTGTGAGCCACGGACTTCGTAGCAATGTGAACACCGAGCGAGGTGGCGCAGTGGTTAGACACTGGACTCGCATTCGGGAGGACGACGGTTCAATCCCGCGTCCGGCCATCCTGATTTAGGTTTTCCGTGATTTCCCTAAATCACTCCAGGCAAATGCCGGGATGGTTTCTCTGAAAGGGCACGGCCGACTTCCTTCCCCATCCTTCCATAATCCGATGAGACCGATAACCACGCTGTCTGGTCTCCTTCCCCAAACCAACCAAACAACCAATGTCAACAGACCCACACACTCCGACGCCGCGTAGAGACCGCCTACGGGACCGGACAAACTACGCCCCACAGAGATTTCCTCGCCGCTCCACGCCAACTGACCGACTACCACACATCAGCACGGAGACAGCACTAAAATAACTGAGCAGTCAACATCACAAGCTGCACGCAGTTTCACAAACACTTGCACGAAAGACTAGACAATACTAACAACTGCGACTGTGCAAAAACAAGGACGAATCACGAGTCGGCACACGCAGGCGACACATAAGCTATCGCTGGCCAACATACACGTCGTCCGACAAGACGACCGACCGACGACCGACCGACGACCAACCAAGGTGGTTCGCAAGTGATATGTATCCGCAATTGTCGGGCGAGTCTTGGCTATCTGGACCTCACTGCAGCCGCGCCCCGACTGAACTTCTGCCGTATCCTAAGACAAACACTGCCAGGTCCGAACTACACTGCTAGCGCCTCCCAACTCACTGGCAGATCTGAACTCACTCCGAACACACGACAACCGGGAGGTAATAGCAGTCAGCAAAGATGATCGCCAGGGCTTATATCGATAAGCGCCGCTGCTGCCACTCACGGGTTGGCAAGGTGGCAACTCAGTGACACCAGTAATTGAAATTAACGTAACGAGGTGGTAGTACCGTAAAAACAGGATGTCAAATGAGATATGGCACGAACACGAGCCACGCACAGCTCACCTACATCGAGCCTTGCAGTGCCGGTTTGCTACAATTTAATTTATGGTTTAATATATCTGAACATTATTAACAAAATCACAATAACTATTATGCACATTGTGGAAGGTGCAGTGGTGAGTGTCTGCAAAGTACGTTGTTTCTTGGAGTAATTAATTAACCTTCAGTTCCTATATTATGTATCTTGAATTTTATCTACTATGTTGCTTATATGCTAAGTGTTCATCAACAACTGTTACATCCCAGTAGCGGTATAATGACCGCGGGATGGATATGTCTGTCGTTTATATTTAAATTAGAACAGGTTCACAGGGTTGACTGCATTACACTGTTAATTCTAATACAGTTTAATTATTCTAGACTTTGTGTAAGGTTGTCTGCAGCACGTGTTGGTGAAAGTATTCGCTGTTCGAATGAGTGTGTGTTTCGGTACTGCTGTCTGGGCTGGAACTGTTGTCTTACGTGCATCGCGTATGTTGCATTGTTCTGTTATACGGGCATGTGTGTGTGTGTGTGTGTGTGTGTGTGTATTCGTCATGTTTTATTTTATTTACTATCTTTCACTCGTCTTTGCCTCGTATTGCCAGTATCATGTCATTGTCGTACTACGTTGGCGTCTGGCGTGCTCCTTTGTATCGTTGACAGCCGAAAAGTCTGTGATCCGGGGATCCATTTTCTCCACATGTAGAAGCAGCGCTCTAGCTGCGGCCTGTGATTTGTAAGCGCGCAGGGTAAGGGCCGTGACACGTCAGAAAGTGAAGCATACTCCGCCTGGGATTGATATGGCTCAGCCTCAGACGTTCCGTGACGCCCTGAAAGAAATGATGTACCCTACGCCCTTATCGCTGAACTCCCATTCCCTTTGCCAGGTATTCACCTGCCATTTAACGAGTTGGCGCTTCTCGGTGATATGCCGTTCGGTTTTCTCGATTACCTTATCCTGTCTCCCCCTCCTCAGCCTGCACATTGCAGCCCGAATGCGACAGGGGAGGTTCCAAGCACCACGCAGAGTGATTCCATTGACGTGGTGTTGGAAGCTCCTGACATCCTTACCAGGGAACTTCTCTGTCCCACGAACTGGCTGCCAAACAGACCACAGACTCAAGTTCTCAGTGTGGTATCCTGAAGTGTGTTACGTTGAGTCTGGCCAGCTTGTACATGGTCTTGGCAGCCTATCAGTCGCTGTTCAGATGTGTTCGTCAAAAGGTAGTCGTTCGTCGAGTTGCGCACCTAGATATCGTGTTTTCTGTCGTCTGCGTGTGTCAATTTCGTGTAGTTTTATGGCTAGTTTACTTTCGAGTGTTCCTTTGAGCAGCATATAAACTGTTTTGTGTACAGCTGTCTAAAGTTTATTATGTATGCATCACTGGTTGATGCTTGTGAGTAGCTGTGTAGACCGGTGTTCCAGTTGCGCTCTTGAGTCCGCGGAGACCATCACCAGGATGTCATCTACGTATGCTGTCGCCCCGTTCGCACGGTTATCTCTATCCAATTGATGTAGCAGGGGATCAAAGGTGATATCCCAAAAGACGGGGCCACAGATTGATCCTTGCGGGCAACCTTTGGTGATTCTTTTGATCACTTCCTCACTTCCTGCGCGCCATTCAGCCACCCTTTTTCTACGATAGTCCGAGAGGCTGTCGCATCTCTCTGAGTCTTACAAACATTACGGGCCACCAGAGATCAACAAAGACTCCCGAAATGTGTATAAGAACAGTAAGTGCGTATTTTCCATGTTATTAATAGTGGTTAGTATCTTATTTAGTGCATAATCAACAGATTTTTCCGCCCTGAAACCGAATTGATGTGGACTGAGGCGAAGGAGCTCATGTGTGATTGCAAGCGATCGCACAGAAGCCGTTCCTGGACCTTGGCCAAGGTGTTAAATAACATATAGGCCCATATGTTTTTGAATCTGTGAAACCATTGTCCTCCAATCTTTTCATTTTGACGGAATTTGCTGTTTTCCACACTGCAGGTACCCGTCCGGCCGTAGCGCTTCGTTGAGTCGATTCGTCAGGTACGGAACAACCTGTGGAACAACAATTGTCTCGGAATGGATACCATGTGGCCCAGGGGTTTTTTTGTTCTTTAGTTTGGCAATCTCAAGCTCGACCTCCTCACATGCAAAGGGAATAATGATGGTACCATTTTCATAGCAAGAGTTCATTATGGTTCGCTGGCCAGTACGAACCTGTTCACCCCACTGTTGCTTGTCACCGGGAGGAGTTTATTTAGCGGGAATTTCGCAGAACCTCTCCGGCCCTCCGTTAAGGTACCGTCATCTCGTCTGAGCGTTGATAAGATTAGCGGCTTCTTCAGACGCTCTGTTTGTATTTTGAAGTGTTTCCCCCTTCTGCATGTGTGTTCAAAAATGGCTCTGAGCACTATGGGACTTAACTGCTGAGGTCATCAGTCCCCTAGAACTTAGAACTACTTAAACCTAACTAACCTAAGGACATCACACACATGCATGCCCGAGGCAGGATTCGAACCTGCGACCGTAGTGGTCGCGCGGTTCCGGACTGTAGCGCCTAGAACCGCTCGGCCACTCTGGCCGGCCTGCATGTGTGTGTTGCAGTATTCTTCTTGTGGGTTCTTTTTTTGACGTCGTTTTGCTCCCCTGAAATGTGTTAGTCTGACTTATCGCCCATTGCCGTTGTCGTCCAGTGATACCGTTTGTTTCTTGCTTCTATTCTTTGTGCGACCTTTTTAGTCTTCTAGTCCACGGTATGTCTAGCGTTCGTCCTGTGTCAGCGGTCAGAATTACAGCCTTATGTTGCTTTTTTTAAGTAAGTCAGTCAAAATATGTGCCTTATAATCCACTGATACCTCAACTGCATGTAGGGGGAGGGCTTCAGTCGTCTTAGTTTTGCCCAGTCCGCCTTATGATGTAACATTCACTGATGTCTCTCCTGTGTAGGTGTGTATATCTAGTGTCTATATTCATTATGACAGCACTGTGGCCGCTGCGAGTAGCGCCATCCATGATCTCCCGCCCAGTTATAAGTGGCAGTGCATTTGCAATTGTTACGTCAATCCTGCTGCTGGCTCCCGAAGGCGCTTTGTAGGTGAGTGGCTGATTCGGACTATTGACGATGTAAAGGTGGTGTTCATTTAGCATCTAATGGACTTTAATCGACCCACCATTTACGTCTGCAGCTATTAATAAGTTACTGTTATTGGTATATTAGACAACGTCTCTGATGTAACTGAGCTACGTTTCACTCTCGTGCAGTAATCCACTTCTTGCCTTCGTGCACTATTTCCACTATTGCGAGGTGTTCGGTACGTACATGAGTTATCTGTGTAACTGTAAAGTTCCGATTTGTGACAACGATCGCATCCTTCGCGTTGGATGTACCTGTCACGATGATTTGTTTGTGGTCAAAACCTACTAGTTTTCCGTTCCTGATGCAGTATTCCTGCAAGCAGACCACGTCCGCCTGCACTGCATCCACTGTCTTAGGTAGGTCCATACTAACTAGTGTCTGGTTATTTACATTAGTTGCAAGAGTTCCATGGATGTCGGGCATCCCTCTTCATTGTGATCGAAGTACACTCGAGGTGGACCATGGCAAGAACTTTGTATACATTTTCTAGAATGAGCTTTTCGCCCCTTCTGGTTGCAGGTTTTGTGTAGTAGCGCAGACAGTTCTTTAATGTCTGACGATATATTAGCTGATTTCAGCGAGGGTCTATCTGTCTGCTCGGTCGTTGAATAGCAGACTGCTGCACCTTTTGAGTTGCCAATTCTAGCCACATGTCGCAATGCTGTTTGGAAGGTATCTCTGCTTTCTAGCCTCGAAAGGCGTATGTTTTCTTCCAGCTATGAAATGTCGTCTGTTCCTCAAGTTCTGCGTTCTTTGCCTGGGTGTAATACTTCTCTTGCTGTCTGCTCTGGCTGCGAGTGTGTTGTGGGTGTCTGTATTTCCTGTTTTGTGTTGTATTCTTGTTTACATTAGAGTTTATGTGGTTGAAGTAGTGTTGGGTTGTCTGTTTGTGTTCTTTTGGAATCCTCAAGTTTTCACTTTTTTTTCCCGTCCATGCTGTTCGTAACCAAGTATTGTGATATTGTGTGCTGCGTTATCGGTGTTTGTGTACCCTCCTGGGATGAACGTCACTGGGTTGACGTAGGTTTTGCACTTTTCGGCGTTGTATATCCTGTTGTGTTTCAGTGCGTCATATTTGTGTTGTGTCACGGTGCTTTTTCCTCTGTTCTTGTTTTGGGTGTATGCTTGGGTATCTGTGCAACTTTAGTGAGCTGTGTAGTTGTTGGTGCACATGTCATCATTAATTTCGTGTTGGTCTTGTTAGTGATGTCTACGCTTTACACAATCAGTACTAACTAATTCTATTTCAGATTCTTCTATTCTTAAAAACAAGCATGTCTGCATGGTAGCCCAATGGTACATTTTAGGTGCCTGGCTACCTCATAGTCCATCCACAGTAGGTAGATATGTTTAGTTGTGTGTAAGTAATGACGCTGAACCGCGGTAGTGGCAACCAATGACGGGAGGATCTCAGTATCATCGAAAGTCTCCGGGAGGAAGCCCATTTGCTGCCGAAATGCAATTGTGCGGCGCCATGACCTCCTCATGGTAGCTGGAGACTTGTGTTTCAGGCGGTGAATGTCTTCGTACTCGCTGTCGAAATATGTAGAATGAAGGTCCCCTTGCCGGCCGCCGTGGTTCTAGGCGCTTCAGTCCGGAAGTGCGCTGCTGCTACGGTCGCAGGTTCGAATACTGCCTCGGGCATGGAAGTGTGTGATGTCATTAGGTTAGTTAAGTTTAAGTAGTTCTAGGTCTAGGGGACTGATGATCTCAGATGTTAAGTCCCATAGTGCTTAGAGCCATTTTCTTTAAGGTCCCCTTGACATATCGTGATCTTAGTAGACACAGTTATGATAATTGTAGTCTGTGTTGGCGATCAGTTTTTCAAGTAACTGTTTGTATGCTGGGCGTTCCGGACCGCTTGCTTTGTTGCAAGTACGGTTTCTGTACATATATGTTCTGCAACCAACCGCCTTTTGAGAACAATCGGTTTGGGTGTGTCCCGGTTTGGCGCATTTGTAGCAGACTGCCATAACTGCGCCTACAGCGCATAAGTTTGTGTCCTAAGTCATGACAAGTCTAGCATTTCTGCACCCTTAAGAAGATTTTTTTATTCTAAGTGCTTCGAGGTCGGTGTATATCCGTTCTCTTTGCATAAGTGCATACCATATTTGAGGGATAATCTCAATATCGTTGTTCACCGTACTCTTGTTTTTCGGCCCTGTTTTAAACTTAAGCTTCAGTTCGTCGTCAAACATTTCTCTGGTGACGTCCCCACTGAGATTAATCCTTGTCCGAAATGGACGTGGGAACATTGTATACGGTCATCAGTGGTCTGTTTTTTCGGGCCTCTTCGCATTTGATTTCCTTTAGCTGCGATGTTTTCTCTACGATTTTCATGGCATCCATCTTCGTCTCGGTTTCGATAAACACTGATTCTGTTTTTGATCTGATCCCCTTAATTTTGATTTTGTCCTGACGTGGATTAATCGTTTTAGTCAATGTATCTCGTACCACGCTAGTATCCTGATTGTTTGTTGGCTTAAAAAGCAGAACACTTGTTTTGTTTGCCTTTAATTTCTCAGTTGTAGTAACCATTTCGCTTTTGATCTTCGTTGATCCATTATGGGTCGTGGGACGACGGCTGGCATGAACTTCTTGATGCAATAATTTACCAACAGCCGTATGTATTGTAGAAATTTATGTTATTTTATGAACTTCTATGTGCCAACAGTTTCGGCATTATATTGATGCCATCTTCAGGCCCCACTCGTCGTAGTCGTAAAATCGCTATACACGGAAGGAGCCATGTAACTGGATCCGTGAATCAATCGTCCTGCAACAGCTCTTGGTGGCCAGGCGACACAGACTATTGTAGGACGATTGATTCACGGATCCAATTATATGCCTCCTTCCGTGTATAGCCATTTTACGGCTATGACGAGGGGGGCCTGAAGATTGCATCAATATAATGGCGAAACTGGTAGCACATAGAAGTTCATAAAATAAAATGAATTTCTACAATACATACGGCTGTTGGTAAATTATTGCATCAAGAATTTCGTTTTTCGGTTTCGTTACACTAGGAGCATAAGCTACAGCAGCTTACGTTGGGACTCTGGCACTTCCGTTCGGAGTTAGTAATTGTCTTCGTCGAGTATGTTGATATCCGCTTCCAGTTCGGCCATTCTGAATGACGCATCAGGGACTACAAGTTCCTTTCTTAGCCTTTCATTTTCCACTCTTAATTCCTCGTTGTTACCTGTGAGTTTGGCCTGATCAGAGGCAAGTGACCAAATTTTTTATCTAACAGGTGCTGTGATTGTTAACGATACGCTTTTCTGTTTTAATTCAGCTTAGAAGTCTGCGAGAATATCATCAGCAATTGCTATTAGGTTTATCTCCATGTCTGATCGTCGCGGCATAGCCTACCCCTGGAGCTAGTTGCTCCGGTCGGTGTGTTGTTCCCGAAGGCTGACGTTGTTGTTACGTTCACGGCCGGGAATGGGCACGCTCCATCAGTAATCTGTAGCTGTTGTTGCCTGCTTGAACCAAGTTAGTTTCTGGAGTGTCTGCGTATTAACTCGGACGTGGAGCTAAACGAATTGGAGAGTCTAATGCTCGTGTCCCTAGTGCCTCAGCGTGTGACATAACGACAAGCACAACCACAGTATAACACTTTATAACATCCACGATATATATATTGTTTTATTACGAGTGGAAGATAAACGTGTGGAAAATTACCTAACTCCATAATATTCATTCAATTATGAAATTATTTCTTAAAAAGATGATAATTATGTAAAACAGAGACAATATTTGTCTCACATTCTTTGTTAATCTATGTCATTCTTTTCTTTTGTTTTGTACCCTTTTGTCGTCTTCTCCTGATGTACGTCGCCGACGCAAGACGCGAATCGATTTGAGGTCTGTTGAATGAAAAACATTTTATGTAAATTTATTGTACTTTTTTGTTCATTTGCTGGTAAAAACAAATATAGCCAAATGCGTTGAAACTATTTATGATTAATTATTGAAAATTCACTTCCTCTTTTAATTACAATTTTGTATTAATTGTTTTATCATAGCTGCAAGAAGCGCAGCCATTGCTAGTTGCGATTATATAGCAACTTCGTCTGTACTTCTAGTTGAAAATAGTATGGGTTTGTGTTAAACTAATTTGAAAAACAATTTAATATTTTTTTATTGGTAGCATCAATTTAAATGATTTATTGGGAAAAGGAAAATCTTAATTAAAAAATAAATCCTCTATCTTTTGTTGGCCGCCATCTTAACTTTTATCACAGCGGCAAATTTAAATTACTTGAAACAGCAAATAATATTCCGATGTGTATAAATGTGCACCGGTGGTACTGAACTCTATATATAAAAGAAAAAAATTAATGGAATCAGACTGCTTTTCCTAAGAACAGTGCTGATGGTATTTATTGTTGAACAAGATTTCATTGCTGATGTATGAGGCCAAAATTAAACTACGCACGAATCACGGAGAAAAATATTTCTGGTAGCATACGTCAGTGTTGTGTGCGGCTGGTATTCTATGGTTCCTTTTCATGATCAATTTGCTAAGAATAATTAAATCCATCGAAGACAAAAATTATAAAAGCTCTGATGCACGATCTGTAATTTTAGTGACATGAACACAACTTACAGTCAACATTATTACACTACGTCGGGTGGAATTCTTGTGCAATTTGAACAAAATAATTATCCGGGAGAAGTTGTAGTATGAATAATGAATTATGCATGTGTATAATATTGTCAGTATCATTTACAAAATCAAATCAATGCAAAAAAAAAAATAGATTGAATTCAAACCGGAGAATACCATAGAGTAGGGCTTCCCAACCTTTTCAGCTGGCGGACCCCTTCTTCAGTCGAAAATCCATGGCTGACCCCTAGTCAGTCAAGAGCACTGTAACTTTAAATTTCAGAGCGAAAGCTATGGGAACTGAAAGCTTCTTGATGCAAGTGCCATGTTCCCAATGACCCCCTCCCCTCGCCCCCCCCCCCCCCCCCCCCCCACCCCGAAGTATCAATAGCCTTTGGTTTAGAGATGAATGAAAACAACTTGAAGGTCAAAAATCGACTTATGAAATAGATAGTGCACTGACAAAGCACGTTTAACATTTAATGATGTCTGGCGCCGCATACGAGCCAGCGAGCGCTGTGATTGGTCGACAAAGCTCGCTCCGCTCACGCGTAAAAGGTTTCAACGCATCTAGCGCCGTCAGCTGACGCACAAACGACCCCCGTATTGTTGCGAAACAGTCGATCAGAGAAGCCGCATTCTCCGGCACTGAACTGTGTATGCGTTCTCGCTTAGGAACCGCAAAGGCTGCTTGGGAATACGGCCTGAAGTAAAAGTACACATTTTTCACACGAAAAAAAGTGATGAATTTGATTTTTACATTTTTATTCATAAATTTTACTCATCAGTTTACACTATTTGATGAAAGGTGGCCGCGGACCCCCTAGAAAGAGCCGGCGGACACCTAAGGGGTCCCCGGACCACACGTTGGGAAGCCCTGCCATAGAGTATCGTATCATCCACATTCATTGCATGTGTCCATGTTGATGATACACATTAACCGCCATAACTTGCTGCCGTAGTGCATAAACACAGTCTTTAAACAGTCGCTCGCTGGGTGAGAATGCTGCATACAGCTTCCCGTATGCTACGCCTCCACGTAGCGCTGTGAACGGCGTCTGCCAAGTGGCACGGGGTTGTCAGCAACGGCTGGGCAGCCGGCATCCGGGAACGCCTGACGCAGCGCTGAAGTCGGCGTGCGGCGCCGCTCCCTCAGGATCGGCTAACGATGCGCGACGCGTGACGTAGCGCAAACTGGCTGGTGCCGAGCACCACGGGAGGCCGACGATCCCTCCACCCTGGCGTTACCGATCGCAGTTCAAAGCTTTCACCACTTTGAATGTCTAATTCGCACCTGATTTCCCTTTCTAATATCGCGCACCATGACGAATGTCTCTACTGGCACTAGTGAGAACAAACACCAGTTGTTGAAATCCACTCCGTCCCAAAACGGAGCCGACATCAAACCGCAACCGAGCCGGCGGCCATGTCGAAAAGTAAGGAAAACTTAACGTAGGAACATGCACCTGGTAACGCCTACCAAGAAAGCTAAAAATTTTAACTTCCTTGCTAATATTGCCGCTTTATGACTTAGACGGATTGATTACTAACAAAGGAATCAAACTGGATGCTTGACTGATCTGCCCTCCTAACATTAGCGGTCATTGCATCTTCATGCAGTACTCAGCAGGACACAGAAAGCAACCAATTTTTACAGTCAAATCCGGAATCTTCTCTGGTTGGCTCTGAGCACTATGGGACTGAGGTCATCAGTCCCCTAGAACTTAGAACTACTTAAACCTAACTAACCTAAGGACATCACACACACCCATGCCCGAGGCAGGATTCGAACCTGCGACCGTAGCGGTCGTGCGGCTCCAGACTGTAGCGCCTAGAACCGCTCGGCCACTTCGGCCGGCTGAAATCTTCTCTGGGACGATAATAATAATGTCGTGTGACGAGGGCCCCCCGTCGGGTAGAACGCTCGCCTGGTGCTAGTCTTTCGATTTGACGCCACTTCGGCGACTTGCGCGTCGATGGGGATGAATTGATGATGATTACGACAACACAACACCAAGTCCCTGAGCGGAGAAAATCTCCGACCCAGCCGGGAATCGAACCCGGGGCCTGAGGATCGACAGTCTGTCGCGCTGACCACACAGCTACCGGGGGCGGACTCTGGGATGATGAAATGCCATGGATAGCAAACCTAACATATTGCTTAGAAACATGTACCCTACTAAACAAAGACATCAGCAGAATTCAGGCAACAGAAATGAGATTCATTAGAACTATGAATCAAACAACTAGAAAGGACAAAATCAGGAAAGAGGTGAACAGAAAATAGCTGGTATTGAGGTTCCTGCTGCCAGTGTCATAAAGAAACCCAGGCTTCAGTGATAAGGGCTCGTAATGAGAATGAACAGCCAAAGACCTGGCAGAAGTTATTTCAACCTGAGCCTCACAGGAATAACACCACGGGGAAAACCAAGAAAACTCGGGATAGAGACTGTAAGATCAGATACGGAGGAGAAAGGACACGAACGGGAAGCTGTCCTGGAACAGAAGATCTATGAAGACAGAACGAGACTGCGAGCACTTGTACACCACACCCGGGAAGCTGGAGTTCGAAAACGACGATGACGCATCGTTGTGCTTCCACTGCAAATGTTTGAAATCGAGGGGAAATGCATCCGCTGTATTCCCAGAGAGTGTGCAGCTCTGCTGTGTGGCCTCATGATGACGAAATGGTCTTGAGTGAAATATTCCGCAGGTAAAATCGTCCCTATTCGTATCTCCGGGTTGGGACTACTTAGGAGAACGTCGTCCTCAGGGAAAAAAAAGCAAGATACTGGTGTTCCAAGAGCCTAGAGTGTGAAAATATCACATCCCTTAATCGGCCATGTAGATTACAGACAAAAAAAAATTGAAGCCAAGAGCGAAGGGTAGTTGGGGTACATCACAAGAACTGAAAACTGCACAGCAACCCATAGCCGCAAACGTCAGGGGTAAGGGTTAGCAGAGATCGAAGGTCGTAAAGGAAACAGAGTTCCATCTGAACCATTTATTGGACAGAATGAGTATGCGAGGGATACGGCATGAGTACAGTTCTAACGCTACGACAGATGCTCGAAATTTTCATAATCAGACGCCATGTATGTCTGATACCAACGGAGCATTGATTCCCGGATACGCTGGAACGGACCAGGAGTTTCTTTGATTATAGCAGCTGTGCAGGCGATTCCAACGACGAGATCAGTTTCAGATTCCACAGGAACGTCATTAGAGGTAATTAATGGCTCCCCACACAAACAAATCGAAGCTCGATAAACCTGTGAGCGTGGGGAGGAGGGGGGCGGGTGGTACCGCCCACCGAGCCCCAAGTCCTGTCCATCAATGCGGGAACGATCTGTTCGTCGGCGTTTGAACAGGTCATCCCCAGATCGATGGACTGGGCGTTGTGGACCGTATTTCCAAAGCCCTGATTCCTTTCTGTGGAGAGCCATCAATCTCTCGTGTATCACGACCCTGTGGAGTCTGAAACGGATCTCGTCGCTAGAATCGTCTGCTCAGCTACTACGATCAAAGAAACACCGGGTCCGTTCCAGCGTATCTGGCAGTGAATGCTCCGTTGGTGTCAGATATGCGTGGCGTCAGCATCTGTTGTAAGCAATGTGTACTCATTATGTCAATTAAAGGTTCAATGAAACAGTTTCTTGTTTCCTTTTCGATCTTCGACCTCTGCTACAACTTACCTCTGACGTTTGCGGTCATGGGTTGCTAAGCAGTTCTCACACCTTATGATGTTCCCCACCTCCTTTAGAAGATTGTCACGACATTTCTGGGAAGCTGTTTATACGTTTGGAGCACAGTATTGCATGGAACCAAAGCAGAGCCTCTGGGAACACTTAAAGAAAAAAAGTGGCGTTGGAGAAGGAGGTTGAAAATTAGATGGACTAATAAGACAGGAGACGGTTCTTCGCAGAATCGATGATGGGAACGTCTGAAAAACAATGGTAAGAGAAGCGACAAGATGGTAGGACATCTGTTAATGTGTCAGGGAATAAGTTACGTAACTAGAGCTGTAGTAGGTAAAACTGTAGGATAAGACAGGAATTGCAATATATTCAACAAATAATGAAGGACGTTGTGTTTAAGTGTTACTCGACGATGTGTTTAAGTGTTACTCTAAGACGGAGAGTTTGGCACAGAAGAGGAATTCATGGCGGGCTACATGAAAGCTGTAAGATTGATGACACAAATAAAGTATTAAAGACACTGTTAAAATAAGTGGATAGATTAAAAGAAGACGTAGTAGGAACTAGCGAAGTATAGTGGCAGTAAGGACAGGATTTCTGCTCACATGAATACAGCTTTATCAACACAAAATTAAACAGGAATCATGCAGGAATAGATCTAATAATGAACATAAAATTAGGAATGCATGTAAACAACACCTGGGTTCGATTCCCGGCAGGGTCAGGGATTTTCTCTGCCTCGTGATGACTGGGTGTTGTGTGCTGTCCTTAGGTTAGTTAGGTTTAAGTAGTTCAAAGTTCTAGGGGACTGATGACCATAGATGTTAAATCCCATAGTGCTCAGAGCCATTTGAACCATTTTTTTTTTTTTTTTTTGTAAACAACAGCAAACAGCACAGAGAGTGCAATATCGTTGCCAAGGTACACACAGATCCAAAAATCATCACAGTACTACAAGTGTGTGCCTGAATGCCCGCCAGTTTCAGGACGATGAAAGGCTTGAAGAAATTGTACAATAATATGAAAGAAATTATTCAGTAAGTTAAAGAAGATCATTCCCTTTTTGAAATTTTGCACTGATCAATATTTTGTCACTGAAAACACTTGAAAATAATAAAAAGCGAGTGTGTAGTTTGAAAAGACAGGAGACATAAGAGACTATGACACATCTTACGTAAGTACATTTTCATATACACTACTGGCCATTAAAATTGCTACACCAAGAAGAAATGCAGATAATAAACTGGTATTCATTGGACAACTATATTATACTGGAACTGACATATGATTACATTTTCACGCAATTTGGGTGCATAGACGTCTCTGAGCACTATGGGACTTAACAGCTGTGGTCATCAGTCCCCTAGAACTTAGAACTACTTAAACCTAACTAACCTAGGGCATCACACACATCCATGCCCGAGGCAGGATTCGAACCTACGACCGTAGCGGTCACGCAGTTCCAGACTGAAGCGCCTAGAACCGCACGGCCACACCGGCCGGCGGGTGTATGGATCCTGAGAAATCAGTACCAATAACAACCACCCCTGGCCGTAACAACGGCCTTGATATGCATGGGCATTGAGTCAAAGACAGCTTGGATGGCGTGTACTGGTACAGCTGCCCATGCAGCTTCAACACGATACCACAAATCAGCAAGAGTATTGACTGGCGTATTGTGACGAGCCAGCTGCTCGGCCACCATTGACCAGACGTTTTCAATTGGTGAGTGATCTGGATAATATGCTGGCCGGGGGAGCAGTCAAACATTTTCTGTATCCATAAAGGCCCCTACAGGACGTGCAACATGTGGTCGTGCATTATCCTGCTGAAATATAGGGTTTCGCTGGGATCGAATGAAGGGTAGAGCCACGGGTCGTAACACATACGAAATGTAACGTCCACTGTTCAAAGTGCCGTCAATGCGAACAAGAGGTGACCGTGACGTGTAACCAATGGCACCCCATACCATCACGCCAGGTGATACGCCAGTATGGCGATAACGAATACATGCTTCCAACCTGGATTCAACCGAAAAAATGACGTTTTGCCATTCGTGCACCCAGGTTCGTCGTTGAGTACACCATCGCAGGCGCTCCTGTCTGTGGTGCAGCGTCAAGGGTAACCGCAGCCATGGTCTCCGAGCTGACAGTTCATGCTGCTGCGAACGTCGTCGAACTGTTCGTGCAGATGGTTGTTGTCTTGCAGACGTCCCCATCTGTTGACTCAGGGATGGAGACGTGGCTGCACGATCTGTTACAGCCATACGGATAAGATGCTTGTCATCTCGACTGCTAGTGTTACGAGACCGTTGGGCTCCAGCACGGCTTTCCGTATTACCCTCCTGAACCCAAAGATTCCATATTCTGCTAACAGTCATTGGATCTCAACCAACGCGAGCAGCAATGTCGCGATACGATAAACCGCAATCGCGATAGGCTACAATTCGACGTTTATCGAAGTCGGAAACGTGATGGTACGCATTTCTCCTCCGTACACGAGGCATCACAACAACGTTTCACCAGGCAACGCCGGTCAACTGGTGTTTGTGTATGAGAAATCGGTTGGAATCTTTCCTCATGTCAGCATGTTGTAGGTGTCACCACCGGCGCCATCCTTGTGTGAACGCCCTGAAAAGCTAATCACTTGCATGTCACAGCATCTTCTTCCAGTCGGTTAAATTTCGCGTCTGTAGCACGTAATCTTCGTGGTGTAGCAACTTTAACGGCCAGTAGTGTAAATACATCTATACTCCGCAAACCACCTTATGGTGTGTGGTAGAAGGTACTTCCGATATCACTACTTTCACCCCCCCCCCCCCCCTCCCGCACACACTCTTTGTTCTGTTCGCGACTATCGCGTGGGAAGAATGATTGCCGGTAAACCGTATCACCCCCAATTTCACGCATTTTTCTCTTTGCAGTTACTTCGCGAGGCGTACACGAGAGGAAATACTACATTGTCCGACACTTCTTGGAAGGTGGACTGTCGAAATTGTAACAGAGTGCGTCTCAGGTAGCGACTGCCGCTCGGGTTTGCTGATAATTTCCATAACGCTCTCGTGCCAGCGATCTGGTGACGAAACGCACCGTTCTTCGTTGGATCTTGTCTGTCTGTTCTATTACTTCAACCTGATACGGGTTCCAGACTGACCAGCGGTACTCTAGAATCGATCAAAGAAGTGTTTTGCAGGCCACTTCTTTCGTAGATGAATTACATTTCCTAAAGATTCTTCCTATTACACTGTCTGGTATCTGATTTTCCTACTAGACTATTTGTTTCACAGTTTGTTTGTTGTCAGTTATTTAGTTAGCTAGTTAGTTAATAACGTGTTTCATTGATCAATCTCACGGCAACCGTGTGATGTGGAACGTGTCAAGTTCATAAGAATTGCACACATGAATCAAGGTCTTTTCTTTGAGCTTAAAATTTTTATTACCTATCCCATTCCCTTGAATGGTACAAATGCATATACAGATTTATTTGTTCCTGTTCAAGAATTCATCTATAGTATAGAAGGAGCTGTCAAGGAGATATGATTTCAATTTATTTCATCCGGTAATTTATCGAAAAGTTCTACAGCACCATATTGTACCCCTTTCTGGCTCAAAGATAGGTTCAGTAGATGGTATTATAAGTCTTTCTTCCTTCTGGTATTATAATCATGAATGTCACTGTTGTTTTTAAACTGATCCATGTGTTTGAGAACAAAAGAAAATTTCATTACTGAGTAAATGTATTGTGAGGCTGTTGTAAGAATTCCTAACCTTTTAAACAGATGCCTACAAGATGAGCGACTATGAGCCCCACAAATTATTCTAACCACTTTATTTTGAGCAGTGAATACTTTTTGCCTAAGTATTGAGTTACCACAAAATATTATTCCGTATAACATCAGAGAGTGAATGTATCCAACATATGTTAGCTTACTAGTTTCTATATCTTCAAAATTGGCAGTTATTCTGATTGCGAAAGTTGCTGAATCCTTTTAGGATCCCTTTAGCATAGCCGAAATATAAATTTTACAGTTATGATTCTCGTCCATATGTACACCCAAAAACTTAGTATGCTCTGCCCTGGCTACTGCGTCTGTTGGTGTGTTATACTTATAGAAAGAACTGTACTCTTTGCAGCAGAAAATTGGATTTACTGTGTTTTTTCCAAGTTCAGAGCAAGCTCATTCGCAGAAAACCAAATAACAACTTTTACAGAGACGTTATTTGCATAATTTTCTATTGGAGTTTCTTTTACAGGATTACTAATGATGTTTGTATCATCAGAAAACTGTGTCAGTTTAGCTTCTTATTTCAGATGAGAAGGGAGATCATTAACATATATCAAGAACAGAAGGGGGACCCATGATCGAACATTGTGGAACATCTAATGCAATTTCATTCCAGTTAGATGAAGTGGCAGACTTCCCTAAATTATTTGAACCATATAAAGAAACTTCTTGTTTCCTGTTCTATAGATATGACTTAAACCACCAATACGCTCTTCCATTTATACCACCCTTACGTCACTCCGGATGGCTATTCCTACGTACGTTATACGTGCCCCAGATTTACACTACTGGCCGTTAAAATTGCTACACCACGAAGATGACGTGCTACAGACGCGAAATTTAACCGACAGGAAGAACATGCTGTTATATGCAAATGATTAGCTTCTCAGAGCATTCACACAAGGTTGGCACCGGTGGTGACACCTACAACGTGCTGACATGAGGAAAGTTTCCAACCGATTTCTCATACACTAACACCAGTTGACCGGCGTTGCCTGGTGAAACGTTGTTGTGATGCCTCGTGTAAGGAGCAGAAATGCGTACCATCATATTTCAGACTTTGATAAACGTCGGATTGTAGCCTATTGCGATTGCGGTTCATCGTATCGCAACATTGCTGATTTCGTTGGTCGAGATCCAATGACTGTTAGCAGAATATGGAATCGGTGGGTTCAGGAGGATAATACGGAACGCCGTGCTATATCCCAGCGGCTTCGTATCACTAGCAGTCGAGATGACAGGCATCTTATCCGCATGACTGCAACGGATCGTGCAGCCCCGTCTCGATCTCTGAGACAATACATGGGGACGTTTGCAAGACAACAACGATCTACACGAACACTTCGACGACGTTTGCAACATCAATGACTATCAGCTCGGAGACCATGGCTGCGGTTACCCTTGATGCAGCATCACAGACAGGAGCGCCTGCGATGGTGTACTCAACGACGAACCTGGGTGCACGAATGGCGAAACGTCATTTTTTTGGATCAATCCAGGTTCTGTTTACAGCATCATGATGGTCGCATCCGTGTTTGGCGACATAGCGGTGAACGCACTTTGGAAGCGCGTATTCGTCACCGCCATACTGGCGTATCACCCGGCGTGATGGTATGGGCTGCCATTGGTTACACGTGTCGGTCAGCTCTTCTTCGCATTGACGGCACATTGAACAGTGTACGTTACATTTCAGATGTGTTGCCACCCGTGGCTCTACCCTTCATTCGATCCCTGCGAAACCCTATGTTTCAGCAGGATAATGCACACCGCAAGTTGCAGGTCCTGTACGGGCCTTTCTGGATACAGAAAATGTTCGACTGCTGCCCTGGGCAGCACATTCTCCAGATCTCTCACTAATAGTAAACGTCTGGTCAATGGTGGCCGAGCAACTGGTTCGTCACAATACGCCATTCACTACTCTTGCTGAACTGTGGTATCGTGTTGAAGACGCATGTGCAGCTGTACCTGTACACGCCATCCAAGCTCTCTTGGACTCAATGGCCAGGCGTATCAAGACCGTTATTACTGCCAGAGGTGGTTGTTCTGGGTACTGATTTCTCTGATCTCCGCACCGAAATTGCGTGAAAATGTAATCATATGTCAGTTCTAGTATGATATATTTGCCCAATGAATACCCGTTTATCATCTGCGTTTCTTCTTGTTGTAGCAATTTTAATGGCCAGTAGTGTATATTTGGATCAACACGTTGGTTCATGACATGACGCTGTTCAAGAGTTACAGTTCGTCATACATGTGATTTTGAAGTCTCACTGTACCTGAGGATGGCCCGTTTATGACCGAAATTGCTTTTGTTTAATGAACTGACAATGCAGCTGTTTGCAAACCGTAACTTTCCCAATGTATGTATACAAGTTATTTTCTAAAACCGTTTGGATGAAGAGCGGCGAATTGTAACCGCTGACAGCCCAACTCTAGCCCGTGCGAGACGAGGTGGATGAAATAAAACCGAAGTGTCCATATCAGCGCGACAGTTTGTGCTCTTCTGAACTCCCGCGCTTGCCGTGGACTCTGCCGCTACCCACCGCCACCGGACGCCGCCGCGCAGAAGCGCTGGAGGCACACCACAGGGAACTGCGGGCCTCTGGCTCGTGGCTGCCACCCCATTACGTCACGCTAATGGCAATCAATCACCGCCGAAATCAGCTTAGCCCATTGTCCGGGTCGCAAAACACGGCCGTGAATTGACGCAGCCTTTTAATTTATTCCGGTTTTGTCTTCCCGCCGCAGCCCGTACGCACGCGTCGGTAATCCACAGGCACACACGTGCTGTGATGGGGACGCATTTAGCCTGACCGCTGCTGTACAAAAGGTCTGCGTTTTCTGCACACTCTGCTCCCGATTACTGACTACTGCGTCAAGCGTCACGTTCCGCAAGGGCGCAAAGCGGATCTGCACCGCGAACAAAATGTAGTGGAATGAAAGAGTGTTAAATGTCCAGCTGTAGGGAGTAGATCAAGTTGTATGCTCGTATACCTTTTAGGCACTGAGTTATTTACCGGTACCGAAATGTCATTTCATATGTAACTCAATGTCCTTGTAGAATTGCCGGGCGCATTCCAATACCTCCTTTGGTGACAGGCGCGTTCTATCTATTTGTGTATTGGCAAGTGTCTGAAATCTTGTGGGACTTAACTGCTAAGGTCATCAGTCCCTAAGCTTACACACTACATAACCTAAAGTATCCTAAGGACAAACACACACACCCATGCCCGAAGGAGGACTCGAACCTCCACCGGGACTAGCCGCACAGTCCATGACTGCAGCCCCTGAGACCGTGCGGCTAATTCCGCGCGGCTATTGACAAGTCGCCGTGTGGTGTGTGGGGGTGGCGGAGGAAGCGCATAGCAGCAAAGTCATTACCTCCCGCTCCTAATCCATACTGCGATGTAAATGCGGGAGAAGGGTTGGCT
Organism: Schistocerca serialis cubense; assembly: GCF_023864345.2. Classification (NCBI taxonomy): domain Eukaryota; kingdom Metazoa; phylum Arthropoda; class Insecta; order Orthoptera; family Acrididae; genus Schistocerca; species Schistocerca serialis. The sequence goes on along the minus strand of NC_064646.1, from coordinate 87,870,181 downwards.
GTAGCCCACTGTATTTTTTTCTGATTTTACTTCAAGAAATTCATGTTGCTACGGTTAGCTGCTTTCAGTGAATAAAGCTTTAGCGACGACTAGCTTTGCATCATTTTCAAGTATACAAAAAATTTTTAAAAATTAACAAATAAATAAAATTTCTACAAAGAGGCACAATGCCCTACAGTTACAAAGCGTAGGAAGAAGCAGAAACCTTATCACAAAAAATATTTCGAATGGTCAAGATGAATGGATCACCCTATATACAGAAAACATCAGAGGTAACGGTAAATCAATCTCCTGCGACATCTCTATTAAATGAACGAGAACAGACTAACAAAACAAATACTGTAATATTTATACAGATAAGAAGGGAAGAATGATAGGGATTACACGAAAAGAACTAGAAAGAAATATCAAAGAACCGGAAATAACATAAACAAACTGCTTTAATACTCTATATAAACAAGAACGTAAATGTTCGTTTGTTCAGAATCTTAAATATCAGAAAGTTCTTCGCCGATTCCTTCGAAATTTTGACACAACGTAGAATTCGGATCCTCGCGTGTTTTCACATCCCAATTTCTGTTCAAAATGATCAAATGACTCTGAGCACTATGGGACTCAACTGCTGAGGTCATTAGTCCCCTAGAACTTAGAACTAGTTAAACCTAACTAACCTAAGGACATCACAAACATCCATGCCCGAGGCAGGATTCGAACCTGCGACCGTAGCGGTCTTGCGGTTCCAGACTGCAGCGCCTTTAACCGCACGGCCACTTCGGCCGGCCCCAATTTCTAATATGGGAAATATACAGGGTGAGTCCCTAACGGTTGTCACCAAGAATAACTCCGGAAGTATGATAGTAGCTGAAAAGTTTGTGGGACAGAAGTTGCATGGGACAACGGGGACCATAATATGACGCTGGTTTTTTGTTGCTTGGTGGGGTCGCTTCAGAGATATGAAGGTCAACTCTGTTTTTTTTTTTTTTTTTTAAATGAGTTGCTATAATTTGGTACTTATTTTCTGAGAGCTGCTATCGACATGAAACCAATGATGTGTAACAGTAAGGTCTGGGAAGGTCAATGAAGGTCACAAAGGTGGCATGAACAAAAACAAAGTTGACCTTCTTATCTCTGACGTGACCCTACCTAGCAACAAAAAACCAACGTCATATTATGGCCCCCGTAGTCACATGCAACATTTGTCCCACAAACGTTTCAGCTACTATCACGCTTCCGAAGCTATTGTAGGTGGCAATAGTTAGTGACTCACCCTGTATAAATAAATACGTAACATATAAATCTGAAAAAGTACTCGACTGATTTACTTCTAAGTTTTACATATTAGAGTAATAAACATTTGGACGCACAGGAAAGTTGTATCTACAGGTTATCGGCTTATGGCTAGAATACAGAATTTGCAATAAAAATAGACAATGCTACAGGTCAGAGAGAAGGGGAAAGTAAGTAGGACAGAGCGGTGGGAGGAGATTTGCATGTAAGCGGAAAGAAGGAGCGGACAGACAGGGAAAGGAGAAAATATATAGGGTGGTCAGAAAATGTGTGAAATGCTTGTAGGGATGTTACAGGGCAGGTTGTACTGAGACATAAATGTTAAGAAAAAAATTCGATACGTTGCAACGTTTCCGAGTTATTTAGAATGGAATTTAGCCAATCGGGGCGTCGTGCTCTCACACTCAAGCGGCCTCCCAGGGGCGGTGTTGCCCAACGAGTGCTTTGTCTCGCTAGCTGAAACTTGAATTTACGCGCGCGACGATCTGATTGGCTAACTTCATTGCTAAATAGCACGGAAACGGCGTAACGTATCGCATTTTTTCTTAACATTTATGTGTCAGTACAATCTGCCCTACCACATCACGACAGGCGTTTCAGACATTTTCTGACCACCCTTTATATGAGGATATTAGGACGTATACGCAATTCACATTCATACAGGGTGACAATTATTGAACTATATGAAATAAAGTCCTCATAACTTCTGAACGGATAACGTTAGGACGTTCAAACTGCACGGTTGGCCCAGGGGCATGATGGGAATTAGTATGCGTTGCATGGTTTGGTTCAGCGACGAAGCTCACTTTCATTTGGATGGTTGGTCAATCAGGAAAATTGGCGTATTTGGGGGACTCAGAATCCGCATTTCGCGATCGAGAAGTCTCTTCACCCTCGACGAGTGACTGTGTGGTGTGCAATGTCCAGCCACAGAACAATCGGTGCGATATTCCATGATGGCATAGTGATCACCGATCGATACGTGAAGGTTTTGGGACTGTATCCCCTTTAGCCAAAGTGACCCTGATTTCGACACGATGTGGTTCATGCAAGACGGAGCTCGACCCCATCGAAGCAGGAGAGTGTTTGATGCCCCGGAGGAGCAGTTTGGGGACTGCCCTCTGGCTCTGGGGTACCCAGAGGTCACTGGCATGGGCCTCGATTCGGCACCACATTCTCGGGATCTGAACACATGCGACTCCTTTCTGTGGGGCTAAATTAAAGACAAGGTGTATAGCACCAACCCCAAAACCACTGATGAGCTGAAAACAGCCATTCAGTATGTCATCGACAGCATCGATTTCCGACTCTTCAGTGGGTCATGCGGAATTTCGTTATTCACCTGCACCACATCATCGTCACTGATGACAGGCATATGGAACATGTCATATCCTACATCCGAATGTCTGTAGTGACGTTTGCATGTTGAATAAAATGTGTGCACGCCGTAGTCTGTAACTAATTTACGTTTTTTTCATGTAGTTCAATAATTGTCACCCTTATTACAAACATGTGCTTTCTCTTTTCTTTCTTTTCCATTCAAAATGGTTCAAATGGCTCTGAGCACTATGGGACTCAACTGCTGTGGTCATAAGTCCCCTAGAACTTAGAACTAGTTAAACCTAACTAACCTAAGGACATCACACACATCCATGCCCGAGGACCGTAGCGGTCGTGCGGTTCCAGACTGCAGCGCCTTTAACCGCTCGGCCACTTCGGCCAGCTTTTCCATTCAACCAGATTGAGCCACAGCGGTGTGTAGATGGGAACAGCTAGCAAAATAATAGATATAAAAAGCTTTGAAGCAAAGAGATATTGTTCCCAGCTAGGCATACGTGACAAGCCTGGAGCATGTTTCATTTCTGACTTGAGCGTTGCTTCTCTAAATTCTGACCATTGCGTTCTCGCATTGTAATTTTACGGTGTCTGAAAATTTCCTTGTGATGAAGACGCCGTTGGTAGGTATCGAAACCTAGGTCAGTTGTACCAAACAGTTATTTGCAACCGGTAGGCTGTATAATTCCTACATTTGAAAACTGTACACGGTTGCTGAGAAACAGCCGTGTTCAAAGCTGCCATGAGAACAATAAATTGGAAAAACGGATGGACGGAAGGAAGAAAAAGGAAGCACTGGGAGAAGAGAACCGAGTACTACAAAAATAGGAAGCAACAAAGAAATAAGCGGAGCAGAAATTGTTACGTGAACCGAGACGGTCAATATGAAAGGAGTGACAGCGAACTGTTGAAATGCACTATGACAATATAGTTGGTGAATGAAGAATTATGGATACTAAAGTTAGGTTTATCTGTGTGAAATATAGCAGCAGATAACATTAATATTAAACTAATTTAGTTTAATTGTTTTCTGAATATAACTTTACATTCGGTCTTAGTTATATCCACGAAATAACTCTAAGATTAGCAAGTTATAAACTTCAGTCACTACATAGAAGTTTTAAGCAGCGATTAAACAGACGGTTATGGAATTAACAGCCTCGGTCGCCGCTGACAGACGAAATGCGTTCCCTAAACTGCGAGAGGCAGGAAACGCGGGCAGACGGCAGTCCGTCCCAGCTCCAGAGGCCTACACGCCCGCGTTTCCGCCCCTTCAGCACTTCGCGCCGAGCGCACTGCGTAATATTTCACACGCACTCGGCGCCACCTCATTTCCGATGCGTAACAACCTCTGGCAACGTGTTCGCCTGCCACGTGCAATGCGCACGTTTTCATCACACGCGTGTCAGCTCTCGAGTGCGTCTTCGCTGTGCTATTCACTCCAAGAGTAGGCGAAGGCTCAGCCCCCCAACCTCCCTTGAAATTTCAACACTCAGCAGGGGACCGAGACGTGCTGCCAAGTAGTAGCACTCCACTTTTAACTCCCTCGCTCTCTTTCTTCTGCTGCACATAGAGACAGTGTCAGGGCAACGAATCTGTATTGAAAGTTCATCCTCATCATCAGCTTCAACAATAACATAGTCTTCAAGGATCAGGCCTTTCGGCCAGTTCCGCCTCAGAATTGTTCACGCCAACTCTCTGAGGGACATCCAATGTTTCTTTTTCTTATTGTGTTAGAAGGTATTGCAGCCTTAGTTCTACATCTACACTCCTGGAAATGGAAAAAAGAACACATTGACACCGGTGTGTCAGACCCACCATACTTGCTCCGGACACTGCGAGAGGGCTGTACAAGCAATGATCACACGCACGGCACAGCGGACACACCAGGAACCGCGGTGTTGGCCGTCGAATGGCGCTAGCTGCGCAGCATTTGTGCACCGCCGCCGTCAGTGTCAGCCAGTTTGCCGTGGCATACGGAGCTCCATCGCAGTCTTTAACACTGGTGGCACGCCGCGACAGCGTGGACGTGAACCGTATGTGCAGTTGACGGACTTTGAGCGAGGGCGTATAGTGGGCATGCGGGAGGCCGGGTGGACGTACCGCCGAATTGCTCAACACGTGGGGCGTGAGGTCTCCACAGTACATCGATGTTGTCGCCAGTGGTCGGCGGAAGGTGCACGTGCCCGTCGACCTGGGACCGGAACGCAGCGACGCACGGATGCACGCCAAGACCGTAGGATCCTACGCAGTGCCGTAGGGGACCGCACCGCCACTTCCCAGCAAATTAGGGACACTGTTGCTCCTTGGGTATCGGCGAGGACCATTCGCAACCGTCTCCATGAAGCTGGGCTACGGTCCCGCACACCGTTAGGCCGTCTTCCGCTCACGCCCCAACATCGTGCAGCCCGCCTCCAGTGGTGTCGCGACAGGCGTGAATGGAGGGACGAATGGAGACGTGTCGTCTTCAGCGATGAGAGTCGCTTCTGCCTTGGTGCCAATGATGGTCGTATCCGTGTTTGGCGCCGTGCAGGTGAGCGCCACAATCAGGATTGCATACGACCGAGGCACACAGGGCCAACACCCGGCATCATGGTGTGGGGAGCGATCTCCTACACTGGCCGTACACCACTGGTGATCGTCGAGGGGACACTGAATAGTGCACGGTACATCCAAACCGTCATCGAACCCATCGTTCTACCATTCCTAGACCGGCAAGGGAACTTGCTGTTCCAACAGGACAATGCACGTCCGCATGTATCCCGTGCCACCCAACGTGCTCTAGAAGGGGTAAGTCAACTACCCTGGCCAGCAAGATCTCCGGATCTGTCCCCCATTGAGCATGTTTGGGACTGGATGAAGCGGCGTCTCACGCGGTCTGCACGTCCAGCACGAACGCCGGTCCAACTGAGGCGCCAGGTGGAAATGGCATGGCAAGCCGTTCCACAGGACTACATCCAGCATCTCTACGATCGTCTCCATGGGAGAATAGCAGCCTGCATTGCTGCGAAAGGTGGATATACACTGTACTAGTGCCGACATTGTGCATGCTCTGTTGCCTGTGTCTATGTGCCTGTGGTTCTGTCAGTGTGATCATGTGATGTATCTGACCCCAGGAATGTGTCAATAAAGTTTCCCCTTCCTGGACAATGAATTCACGGTGTTCTTATTTCAATTTCCAGGAGTGTATATATCTACATAGATACTACGCAAGCCACTGTACGGTGCTTGGTGGAGGGTATCCTCTACTTGTCAGTTCCTTTCCTGTTCCATTCGCAAATAGAGCTAGGGGAAACGACTGTTTATATCCTTCCGTATGATCCTTAATTTCTCGTATCCTACCTCCGTGGTCCTTAGGCGCAATATATGTTGGCGGCAGTAGAACCGTTCGCCAGTCAGCTTCAAATGCCGGTTCTCCAAATTTTCTCAATAGCGTTTCTCGAAAAGAACGTCGCCTTCCCTCCAGAGATTCCCATTTGAGTTCCCGAAGAATCTCCCTAACACTTACGTGTTGTTCGAACCTACCGGTAACAAATTTAACAGCCTGCCCATGAATTGCTTCCATGTCTTCCCCCAATCCGACCTGGTGCGTCTCCCAAAAACTTGAGCAGTACTCAAGAATAGGTCGCATCAGCATCCTACATGCTGACTCCTTTGGTGGTGAACCACTCTTCACTAAAATTCTACCAATAAACCAAAGTTGGCCATTCGGCTTACCTACCACAGTTTTCACATCCTCGTTTCATCTCATACCGCTTTGCAACGTGACGCCCAGATATTTAAATGAATTGACTGTGTCCAGTAGGACATTAGTAACACTGTATCCGAACATTACAGGTTTGATCTGCCTACTCATCCGCATTAACTTAATTTTTTCCACATTTAGGGCTAGCTGCCATTCATCACACCAACTGGAAATTTTGTCTAAGTCGTCTTGTACCTTTCTGCAGTGACCCAACCTCTACATCTTACCGTACATCACGGCATCATCAGCAAACGACCGCAGATTGCTACCCAACCTGTGTGCCAAATCATTAATGCATGTAGAGAACAACAACGGTCCTATCACACCTCCCTAGGGCACTCCTGACAATACCCTATGAAAGTTATCCTATTGTAAGACATACCTTGCGCATGATCATTCCAATTCAATCTGCATTTTTCAGTTATAAATGCGATGTTTTCTACATTTGACTCCCGTCTAGCATGGGTGTTTTCTTTATGGGTCAGTAATGAATATCTGACTACGAAGCGGAGCAAGTTCACCTCTGACGGTTCTAACTGTCACAACTGATATGATGTTAGGGTCCAACTTCTCTTCCATACAGCATCAACGGCAAGGCTATTAGCCTGTAATGTTTAATTAATGTTTCTTTCCGTATGTTACGTTTTAACCTGCGCTGTATGGTTCCACAGAAACAGTAGAGACGTAAGTATTTTAGCAAACACGTTTTCGCCGCTAGAGTGTGCGTCGTGGGCTTCCCTGACTAGCCATCCCATCTTGGCTCACAGTGCAGTGACACGCGTCCATATATACACATGCATCAGGATTCAGCGCAGTGCGGTAAGTACAGCACTGACAATACTGTTGTCGTCGGCCCAAAAGTATTTTGGCACAGTGGTTTACTGTAGAAAAACAAACTCCTATGCCAGTATTACGTCGAATAGCTTTGGTTTACATTAGCCTTTGTTTTGTTTTTACGATGTTTGCTACATGCCAAAGGTCAAAGAGTATTCAGCAGACCTCAAAAATGCGGTAATCGATGCCTTACAGCGAATCAAGTTTCAGACAGGTGTTGCTCGGGATTTTGGTTTGTCCAGAGGAAAACGATTAACAGGGCAGGGACCACAGATTAAGAACTCTCTGATCGAAGCATCTGATAGGGAGGATATCAAAGGGCAACACAAGGAAGACTGCTGTTGACATAAACGAAAAGCTGCATGAATTTCCCAACGTAAAAATATCGAATAGTACCGTAAAACGGATCGTCAGAGAGTCTAATCTTCGTGCCCAGCGTCCAAGCAAATAACCAGTTAATATCGGCAAGAATACGAAACCCCAACTTGAGTTGCAGAGAGCATAAGGACTGGACACCTCAACAGCGGTTGCGTGTGCTCTGTAGCGGTAAAAGAAAGTTTAATTTGTTTTCTTCCGATGGGATTCGTCATGTTCGAGGAGCGGTTAATGCAAAGAAACGATGTCCGGTAAGCATGGTCGTGGAACGCCGTGGCGTGCGGACGCTTCTTCCGTTCGGGCGCCGACCCTCTGGTGCCTAATGAAGGTATTGTCGATAGTTTCTTGCTCATGTCGCAGACTTTTGGTGAACCACACGAGTAAGGATGCTGAAGTGGCCTAGCCAAAGCTCAGATTTCAGTCCGATTCAACACCTGTGGGAGAAACTCGATCGAAGGCTTAGGCGTCGAAAATTCTACAGCCGCAACCAATTATTATTGCTATCTCTGGTTAAAGAATGGCAGAAAATCCCCCTGCATCGTTTGGTTACCCTCGTTGACTCCACGACATCACGCTGTGGGGCTGTAATTAAGGCAACAGTTTATTCAACCAAGTACTAATGGCTAAGTGCACTGATTCCAGTTCCACAAGTCTTTTCAAGCTGCAACACGACTTTTGTAAAACTACAGTAATTTTGTAAAAGTACTTGTGAAATTGCCACTTGTGGAACACAATGTTTCTTGTTTTGTGATATTAGCGCAATTAGTGTTGCTAATCTAGTGTCATTACACTGATAAATATTTTCCTTTGAAAAATGTTTTACTTATGAAACTGTGTTTGTTAAAAGGTTTATTGTCGCCACTGTATGTCTGAAAACGATTAATTTTACCCCTACATCATCTTGAAATTTCATTCTAGATTTTTAAACTCTATAACTTGTTCTGTTATTTGTCCACTTATAACTGCTTCGGAGCGGATGGATTCCAATACTTGAAAGCTAACACTGTTGTTTTATCTGTTGATACTCTAATTCTGTATTATCGGCAATTTGACGTAGCTTATGCACCGCAATTTGAACCTTTTCTGCAGATTTTCCTATCATAAGCTGGTCATCAGGAAATAGGGGGTCGTGAAATTAAAATTATGACTTCGTAATGTGCCGCTTAACAAAACCATTTACGAGTGATATCGTCAACAGCGCTGGAAAATTTGGGGGACTGCAGGCAGCTGCTAGAGTAATAAATCTGAAGTTATTCCCCTTAATTCCTGTCGGTGAATGCTGAAATATCTCCTCAGATGTAGAGATCTAGACTTTAGTGTGGCTGTCGAACACAATCAATATTCCCAAACCACGTTATAACAAAAATTTGTTGCTCCCGTTACTGACAAACTAATACGGTCCAAGAAGGGTTTTGCGTCAATATCTGCGAACGTGAGTGGTCTTAGATTCAGGAAGAGCTTTAAGTGAAAGGATAACCTTACGAAACTAAGACGGAGTTACTGTCAAATAAAATCAGAGCAGTCACCAAATTAAAAGCACTCTCTTCCAAAGTGCATACATGTGAGGCTGTACATTTATAGTTATAGGGAACCTACTGCATATTTTTTCCCTTATTGTTTTGTTTTATCCATTATCTTGAAGAATAAATGCCAAAACGTTCAAAAATTACAAGAATTGAAACGTTTAAATATTTCTGTACATATCTTTGATATGAGAGAGCCTGTTTTCGACTATCAAAACAGAATAATCCAGTGCTGGCAGTTACGTGGAGAACGTCGATTGTTGACATGTGTCATAGGAGCTGGTATGTTGGTGTGTAAAGACACGGATTAAACACTTCAATCAATATGTGCTCCGTATCGTGCAGTCAGGAAACGATTACCGCATTCACACGCTCACACACAAACACACACACACACACACACACACACACACACACACACAAGGGAATATCACTACTGACGTTTTACATTATCTTCGGCAATAATTATGGAATACAGCAATGTTTAATTACAAATTGGAAGCAAATGCATAAGAAATATCTAAACTTCTAACACTTTATTTCATACAGTTACTCTGTAACAATTATGAAGTTACTGCTTCAAGGTTTAACATTGGTCTCCTGCACATACATTATTGATTGGTCTGCCGTTTGCTTTCCTTGCTCTGTATCGTGTTTCCTCTCGTTAAGTTCAAACTTGACAGCAGTTTCTTCGTAAATAATTTCATCATAATTTGTTGCCAAACTTCAAGAGACTTGTTTGCTGACATTTAGTAACACAGCTTCATTAAAGTATATTTATACAACGCGAAATCGATCTCTTCTCCGGTGGTCGAACAGGCCGTCTGCTTTGACCTAGTGAAGAAGCGTTTCTCTGCGTGATGGCTGTTCGCCGAAAACACTGTTCTCTTTACACCGTTCTCCAGTTCCACCAAGCAATTACAGATAATGGCCGCCACTTACCACACGGTATAATCAAATTAATGGCTCCGAAATCGTGCAAGGGAAAAAAAGCGACGGGAGATACGCCAGCGTTTTTATAGAAAGAAAAGGACCGAAAAAAGTGATTAAAATACCTGAATTACCGGTGAGCGGAATTTATATTACGCTTATAAAATACCGCAAAAGAAGAAGGTATACAAAAGAAGGCTGTTTGTTGCCTGTATGTAGCTGCACAAAGCGTCCTAATGACAAAGAACCGATCACGCTCAAGAGAAACATCAAACCCACAGTGTCGAGATCAGCGAAAATCTGCAGGAAATTTTTCCTGAGAAACGCGTCATTTTAAAGGATCGATCAGAGTAAATGCAATCTAAGAAATGTTCTAAACTATTTATCAACCCATATTTTTACATTACAATCGGTTGTGGCATATAGAATAGTACAAATACAGGGTGTACCAGGATGAATGGTCAGTATTTAGGCACATAACAGGAACGATTATTCGTAGCAAAGAGTCTAGAAAACATGGGCTGTAAGTGCGTACTTTAAGAGCTATGAGTACTTGTTCAGTAGAAGAGAAGTATTTCACATTGCGGAGATGAAGAATTGCTCATAGTTCTTAAAGTACGCATTTTAGAGCCCATTGTTACTGCACTTGTTTGCCTCGAATGAACCGTTCCTGTCATATCCCTGATTATTAAGCATTCCTTCTGGGACACCTTGTACGTTAATAAAACAAATAGCTTGCGAAATAAGGGTAACAGTCAATGAAGAGATTAAAGATTCTTCACTCTGGAGCGTATATCATCTCACGTGACATAATCATGCGTCATTTTTCACGACCGACACGAAATATCACAAGAAGGTTTTTAGTAAGTAGTAACAACGAAGGGCCAACATTGCGTGGATAATACTCTTATGCTTTTTATCTAAAGAGAATCGCAGCAATATAAGGTGTTTTTAAATGTAACGACGTGTTTCTAACGTGAAGTTGCAGGCAATGAGGACGGGTTCGGCTATACAACACATGACATACATTTTTACTCTACGGGTCAGCAGGCACTAATGCTACTCAGTTGTATGACAGATGTACATATTACTTTGCCGTTAGTCAGGCAACGTTCAGTTACATGTGAATACGTCCTTATTCGCAGTAGTTATTGACTTCTTCTGGCAAGAGGAGGTGATAAGCCGCATACTGAAGCTATAACGCTACTGGAATATTTTAGAACAGAGAGAGCTATCCGGCATTTTCAGATGCAAGGGGAAAACATCAAACAGAAAAACACTCATGAAAACTTGTGATTCGCGAACACCCAGGGCGTTCGCAAAATGTTTCAAGGGCTTCGCCAAACCTTTTTACCGTAATGGCGGATTGCGAGGTTAGGACAGCTACTGTTTCCTTAGTTTCTACGGCATTGTCATAATAATAATAATTACTATTACTGTTATTATTATTATTGTTATTGTTTTAAAATTAAATTAACCCTATAATACCCCCTCTTACGGATCTGTAAGGAATTTATCACGTTATTTCCATAGTCAGTTAGTTTTTACTGTGAATAACGAATTTACAGTTATGTAACAACTTCAGGAAAGCATTTTATTTCGTGCCAGCCCTCTTTGTGTTCTAACAGTACTAACAACAGTACCGCGACCCCATTAAGAGGTTCCATAGAGAGGTTTGGTTCAATGCTATTGACAAATATATACACATGTTTTAGCATATTTGTGATGGGTGTGCACATAGATTTGATTTACCGCTAATACTTCCATTATTTTCAGGTTTAAACGGTATTATGATTACTTGTCACTTGTGAACTTGACTTGTATACCCTTATCTAACTACATGTATACTCCGTTATTATGTAGGGACCTGAAGATGGCAATATTGAGTTGCCGAAACTGGTAGCATTTGATATATAAAATAACCCAAAATATACGGCTGTTGGTAAAGTTTTTTGAATCGAGGAACCACTAAAGAACGGTCACGTGCGGTCACACCCCTGATTTTCAACAATATCCTGCTTCTTCTTTCCTTGTGCAACTTGTCAGCTGCGTATCAGAATCATTTCCGGTCACATTAAAATAGATAACTGGTTGAAAATTGGAAGTTGCAAAGGGAAACAAGGTTTAACAAAATCGCACGTCAGTGTTTTGTCAACAGGTCATTCAGCTTCTTATGATGTGTGTCAATCTGATAATAAGTGAACCGTGTGTAAAGAAAAGAAAGAATCTGTAGCAAACAGTGACAATGTGAATGCTCTTGGAGCGCCTTGACGCTTTAGCACAAAATTGATAAAATGCAAAACTTCATTCAATAACTAAAGATTTAGTGCGGCCATTTACAAATTATGTACTGATGGGATGGAGAATCTTTCACAAGAAAGTCAATGTGATATCATTGTCCGACAATACAATCAACCGTCGTATTAAAGACATGTCAAATTACGTCGAAAATGAAATTCTGGAAAGAGTTTGTGCCAGTCCTTTTCTTTCGATCAGCTTGACGAATCGACTGATGTTGCCAAACTAGCCATTTTGTTACTTTTCGCCCGTTATATTAATGGGGAGTCCACAGAAGAGGAGCTACTGTTCTGTAGACCCTTAAAAGAGAGAACTACAGGAGGAGATATATGTAAGTTAACCGACGAATACTTTTGCAGTAGTTCAATAGATTGGACTCGCTGTATCCACATTTTTTCAGATGTTGCGAAATCTATGATTGTGTGTTATGCTGGGTTTGTTGCCAAAGTGAAATCGGTAGCGCCGAACTCTTTCTGGACACATTGTTGCATTCATATACAGAGTCTTGTTTCTAAACGCATGCCCGATGGATTGATAGCTGTGCTGAACGATGCAGAGAAAATAATTTTATTATGGCACGCCCCACAAATTCCCGATCTTTGCAGTGTTTTGTGAGGAAACGGGAAGCATTTACAGGTGTTTATTGTCTTACACTGATGTTCGGTGGCTACCTCGAGATAGAACTATTTCCATACTATACGAGTTTAAAGACTAAGTTTACGTTTATCTCACCAGATATGCCTTTCACAAAGCGAAGTGCATGGAAGATGAAGTCTGGCTTCAGACTTTAGCTTATCTGGCAGTCATTTTCTCAAAATTTAACAGTTTAAACTTATCTCTCCAGGGGTAAAATATAAACACTTTCATTGTGGAGGACCATATTGAATCACACATTTAAAAAAACTTAATTTTGGGGAAGCGTGCTTCACTAGGAATCAAACCGAGTACTTTGATACCCCTCGCGACTTCGAGGTGGAAAATCATCTTTCTTCTGATGAAAATGTCACGAAAATGGCAACAGAACATTTGAAGGGACTTGGAAAAACCTTCAGAGAATAATTTCCTGCTGTGTGCAACAATAGCAACTGCATTTGCAATCCCTACGTAGAGTCAACAGTTTAGAACCTACATCACGTGTGAATGAAAAAGAGCAGCTTCCTGAAATTTCCAAGGATTTTCAACTACAAGAAGTTAAAAATATTTGCCATTAACTGGTTTTTAGTTAACTTTAAACGAGCACCCAATGTTAGCGAATAAAGCCGAAACGGCTTTATTGCCTCTTTCCTCCACATATTTGTGCGAAAAATCGTTTCGTTTATGCTTGATTAAAAAATAAATACAGAAACAGACTTTGCGCTGAAGGTGGTTTGAGACTTTATTTAACTTCTGTGGTTCCTGACTTCAAAGCCCTGTCCCCTGGAAAGCAGGGACAAACTTCTCGCTCAATTACAGAGAAGAGACGAATAATTACGAGGGAAAACTTATATTTATTATTGCAACTAGCCCTACACGTAGTGTAATTTCTAAGCCATAACAAGAGTAACTTTGGGTTTTATCCATTATGGCTTCAGGTAATTTAAGTTCATTAAACATTTTGTGTTTCATTTTTCATTGTCCTCTATTACCCCCTTTCGTTCGTAGCTACCATAGTAAAATACCCAATATGTTTGTCACATGATCCGATACTGGTTTTTGTGAGGTTAAATATTACTCTTTCGTATTTCTCCATTTTTTTAAAAAAATATCGATGTTTTCACTTAAAATTTAACGTTTCTGTAACATTCGTAATGAATTTTGTAGTGTCAATGTCAGGTTACAAAAAGATTAATGTAGAAGTAGTCTAAAACGTCTATGACATTATATTCATTTCTTAGATGAGTGTTAGTAAAACTTTGAACCCTCGCCTGATGCATTAGGTGTACTTAAACTGTGCAGAATGATAGATGATCGCTCTCTTTTGTATAAATTTAGCTCAAATTTCTTACTAAAATAAAGGCGATGAATTTTTTTACCCTAGAAAATGCTGCCTCATCTTCTTTCCGAACATTTTCACCACCACGTCGTACGCAAATACTCAATCTCTAATTCGATTACTTGCAACTTTTAAAAACTGAATGTTTCACTACAAGTAGCGTAGCCCAGGTGCTAACTTTCAGCTTCTCACTACGTTGCGACGGGGTTAATATTACTTTGTCCTTTTTTTAGGTATATCCATATCTCAGAGGTATTTCTTACACGTTTTTTCATTATGATGTGCAATCATTGTTGGAATTTCAGTACCCACAAGAGTGCGTTGCATCAGCTGGGCACATTGCACGACACCGTATTCCGTGCGATCCTTGGACAGCAAATATATTCGATGCCATGAACAGGAAGGAGCTGCCAAAATTTCGGAAGGTGGCGCGATATCCTTTTTTTCAGGTTAGCACGCACATCATCCAGTTTCTAAATAAGAAAGGAACGTTCACAAACACAAATTTGCATTTCTGTAAGCAGTTGGAAAGGCTGGAATGGCAAGGTTGTAGCCTTTCACCTCTACTGTTAGATCGACATCGAAGAATCAGTTCTGGAAATAAAGGAAAGGGCCAAGAGTGGGATTAAAAGTCAGGTTGAAAGGATATCAGTTGTCTCTGATCAGCTGATAATATTGCTATCTTCTGTGAAAGCGATGCTCCATTGAATAGAATGAATAGTCTAACTGGTAGACACTACAGATTGAGCGTAAACCTAAGAATGATGAGCTTGACATTAGAACTGGGGATCACGAAGTAGACAAAGTAAAGCTACTGTGCTATCTTGGAAAAAGAAATAACACATGACAGATCAAGCAAGGAGGATGTAATAAGTAGACTGTCACAAACAAAGAAGGCATTTCCGGCCACAAGAATACTACCAATCTCAAACATTGGCCTTAATTTGAGGGAGAAATTTCTGAGACTGTGCGTTTGGAGCACAAGATTGTAGGGTAGGATTCCTTGACTGTGGTAAATCGGGAGAAGAAGAGAATCGAAGCGTTTGAGATGTGATGTTCTATAAAGATGTTGAAAATAAGGTGGACTGATAACATAAGGAATGAGGAGGTTCCCCACAGACTGGGCTAAAAAGGGAGCTATGTCAACATGTGTTAGGACATCACGGAAAACTTCCATTGTATTAAAGGTAGGTGTAGAGGATAAAAACTAAAGGAGAAGACACAGGTTGGGATATATTCTACAAATAACAGAGGACGAGAATGATGGGTGCAAATGCTTCTGTCGGATGAAGAGGTTGACACAGGGGAGGAATTTGTTGCTGGCCGCCTGAAGTATTCAGAATGCTGATACCACGAAAACAACAAAAATGGTAGTTATTTACCAATATATAAGATAAGGTGCGTCTGAAATTTTCAGTGAATCGTCTAAATAAATAAATAAAAAAAGGAATCAAAAGCTACAAACAAAGTAGCCTTACTGGCCACCAAAGTAATCACCATTAGCTGCAAAGTCTGTTGGAAACAGTCAGCAAACGTTTCTTGTGGAATTGATCAAAGCACCTCGGTCACGTGCTACTTGGTATCCGTATCACTACAGGAGATGGGACCCGGTGTTAACGAGCACGATGCGGAGACCTAGCGACACGGTGTTCGGCGACTTCTCCGCCGTCCTCGGGTAGAAATTCGTGATGGACGAAGCCCTTGCTGTCGAAAAAGGTGTCTTGGATTTTGTCAACCGACTTTTTCTGGGAGGCGGGGAAGGCGATGAACACCGTGCCATTGACCGTCGCTTGGTCTCCAGATCACATTGGTGTCTGTAGTGATGCGGATATCCAAAAACGCGTGATGAAGGTGCGTTCCCTGGCAGCTTCAAACAGCTTAACAAACGATGTCAGAATGTACTGTAGCTATTGGTGATTACTTTTGAGGTCCAGAAAACCTATTTTGCTTGAAACTCTTGTTTTCCTTATGTTCTGAAAATTTCACCGAATTTGCCAGGCGCACGTTTTATTATTTTTCAAACCTCCCTGGAACAGGGTACATCAGTTTACAAGGCAAGTGTTTTTATTTTCCAAATAACTGCTGTTCATGACAAGTGAACCTACTTAACCGCTTTACACCGTTAGAAATGCAAGACGAAACAAAAGATACAATAACGATGAAATGAGAAAGGTTCTTGACAAAATCAGCAAGAAAAGGAATATGAGTAACAAAACGAATAGAAGAAGCGACTGGGAGATAAACATGCTGTAAGACTTACGGAAATAATTTCTGTGGTACGAGAGAAAGCCTTACAGGATAAAAAAATATAGAATAGGGAGACTGACATTGAAATGTATAGGGCAAATAACACAGGACTCTGGGTGTGGGTGCTGCTCTCAGAGGAGATGAAATCGAGGCAGGCCGCAGTAAATGAAGGAAATGGTTTGTATCTTCAGTAGAACATGGTCATAGCACAGATAAGTGAAAATTTAAAGAGATTTTTGCAATGTTGCCGGTATTGTTATCCACTATTGCGGCCAACAGGCTTTTTTGGGATTACTTCATGGGCAGTCTTTTGAAAATGTTGTAATCTATGCAGTTTCTCAATGTTTTAAAATCTTGAAAATAATATTTATTGTTTTTAATTAATTCTCGTACCATATTCCATAAATGTTATAAATTTTTCAGTTAAACTTAACCAAGGTATGTGAGGTCTAGTAGCAAGGGCCACTTTCCACAATTAATGACATATTAAATAATTTGATGTTCAGGTTCTTTCATGCGCATCGATATCTCGTTAAAAATGCTGCGAGTAAAAGTCAACAGCAAATAACAAAATTTGCTTTTATAAAATTTTATTTGTGGTCAATAATAATTAATGAATTTTGTTTTCTGTTGTATCTTTTTTTATGGTCGGCACAAAGTACCCCCCCCCCCCCCCCCCCGTTATGCGCGTTATCGAAAATGCGTTAGTGTTGCTTGTACCCAATGCAATCAGTGCCAGCAACCAGGCGTAGGGAGAATTAAAGTGCACTGAAACACCGCAAAAACTCGATGATAAGGTGAAAACATGAATTAGAATCATGAGAACAAGGTGGTGCTATTGTTTTGAAAGTACTACCAGTCGACGCAAGTTATCGAACCTATCAACGGCTCCTGCAAGGCCGCTGAGGGCGAAGAGAACCGGAGCATGCTCGATCAGCGCATGACTTGATTGCATGCGAGCGGGAGGCTCTAACGAACCAATTTGCGCAGGTAAACAGTGCAGAAATAAATCATTCACACACACACATTCAGATTAGTAGAGCCATAGCCATTTGGTGGTTGTAATCACGAAGCGAGCCCAGTTTGGCTGTTACGCCGCCATTTGTCCATGCGCCGCCAGTTACGACAGTTAGCATCGGGAAAGGGGGCTGAGAGGCGTTCGGTGGTGGGGGGAGGGGGGGTCGTATCTGCGCAACTGCACAAACAAATATTGCCCTCGTTACTCGCCAAAGGAAAGCCCTCGCGCTGCCATTCGCATAATCTGCCCATCCACGATTATCATGATTGTCATCATCATCATCACCACTCTCATCATCAGCATCGTCATCCTCATAATAAACAGCATAATCATTGTCGTAAACATTATCATCCTCATTGTAAACTTCCTCATCGATCACCACCACCACCACCACCACCACCAGCATCCTACCACCATCGCCATCATCATCATCATTATCATCTAAATCGTTTAATGAACAAAGTAAGAGCATATGGAGTATCAGACCAATTGTGTGATTGGATTGAAGAGTTCCTAGGCAACAGAACGTAGCATGTCATTCTCCATTGGAGAGAAGTCTTCCCAAGTAAGAGTGTTTTCAGGTGTGCTGCAGGGGAGTGTCGTAGGACCGTTGCTATTCACAATATACATAAATGACCTTGTGGACAACATCGGAAGTTCACTGGAGCTTTTTGTAGATGATGCTGTAGTATATCGAGAAGTTGCAACAATGGAAAATTGTACTGAAATGCAGGGGGGACCTGCAACGAATTGACGCTTGGTGCAGGGAATGACAACTGAATCTCAATCTAGACAAGTGTAATGTGCTGCGAATACATAGAAAGAAAGATCCTTTATCATTTAGCTACAATGTAGCAGATCAGCAAATGGAAGCAGTTAATTCCATAAATTATCTGGGAATAGGCATTAGGAGTAATTTAAAATGGAGTGATCATATAAAGTTGATTGTCTGTAAATCAGATGCCAGACTGAGATTCATTGGAAGAATCCTAAGGAAATGCAATCCAAAAACAAAGGAAGTAGGTTACAGTACACTTCGTTACAGGATCATTTAATAATCGCGAAAGCGTGACGGAGATGATACATAAACTCCAGTGGAAGACTCTGCAGGAGAGACGCTCAGTAGCTCGGTACGGGCTTTTGTTGAAGTTTCGAGAACATACCATCACCGAGGAGTCAAGCAGTATATTGTTCCCTCCTGCGTATATCTCGCGAAGAGACCATGAGGATAAAATCAGAGAGATTAGGGCCCACACAGAGGCATACCGACAATCTTTCTTTCCACGAACAATACGAGACTGGAACAGAAGGGAGAACTGATAGAAGTACTCGAAGTACCCTCCGCCACACATCGTCAGGTGGCTTGCGGTGTATGGATGTAGATGTAGATGTAGATCACCATTTTCATCATAATCATCTTCACCATAATTATGACCATCGTAAGCCACTTGGCATCCACCAATCGATAAATGGCTCCTGTGGAACGCTTTCGGCAACGCGCATACAAGTTGATCCACAACATTTTAACCATGCGCCATCCATCTGGTCGTCCTCTCGGCCTTTTTTCTTCTCTTGGAATGCAGCAAAGAACAATCTTGGTCTATATATCATCCGTCTCACATGGTACGAGGCTGTGTTAAAATTTGGCTAATGTCACACCTGGGGCACACCCACACAGTGATAAACAGCAACGCACTATGACATGAATTCCATTGAAATTATTACACATAGTGCTGCTTCCTTTTATACAGGATGTTCTTATGTGCATATGGCAAGCCTCTTTCGTCACCGGCCGCGGTGGCCAAGTGGTTCTAGGCGCCTCAGTCCGGAACCGCGCGACTGCTACGATCGCAGTTTCGAATCCTGCCTCGGGCATGGATGTGTGTGATGTCCTTAGGTTAGTTAGGTTTAAGTAGTTCTAAGTTCTAGGGGACTGATGACCTCCGATGTTAAGTCCCATAGTGCTCAGACCCATTTGAACCTCTTTCGTCTTCTCTGGCCTGATCTGTCTGTTCTTCTCCATATATTTTAAACATCTTCGGCGATAGTGAGTGTCCTTGTCTTACACCCCCTCTGATGCACGTCACTTCACTCTCCTAATTTCCTGCTCCGTCACTTACTACTAGGAATGAGGAGAAAAAAGATGTGAGCACTGGAAAGGATGTAAGGGAAGGATGTTCATGGTCACCGAACCTGTGCAACATATTTGCAGAAGAGCTGATAGGTAAGGCCGTGGAGAAGGATAAAGACATTGCAGCTGGAGGAGATATGATGAAGACTATAAAACAGACGGATGATCAAGCAGTGTTTGTGAATTCAAAAAATGAGCTGCAACAAGCGAAGAAGAGTGTTCCAAGAATGAGCGAGGAAGAGCGTTACAAGAATGAGCGAGGAGTATGGAGTAAAGGTGTATAAAGGGAAGACAAAAGTGGCGATAATAAGCAACCAGGAAGCGTGTCAAGCGCCAGTTAACACATTCTTAGAGAAAAAAAAGATAGAAATCCTTTCTGTGCCTGGAAAGTTGAATGGCATGCAATGAAAACTACACAGAATAAATAAGGAGAAGCTATGTATGAGAAAGAGAGCATTTGGAAAGGTGAAACTGTTAGTAACAACTTCAAGAATCCCAATGGACCCGAGGAGAAGAATTCCTAGTTGTTATGTCTAGAGAATGGTGTTAATCAGAAGTGACCCATGGACTGTTAAAAAAAAAAAAAAAGATTTTAGAATGTTTTGCAATGTGATTATAGAGAAGAATGCTTAAGGCGAAATCGACTGGCAAACTAAAGAATAATGTAGTAATTAAGAAAAGAGGGGAAGAAAGAAAACAATTGGAAGTGATCAGAAAGAGGAAAACACATTGGCTGGGACATATGCTGTGTAGGAACTGTCTGCACCAATGAAGTGTAAGAGGGAAAAGTCGAAGGAATGAGAGGAAGGCGTAGGAACAGAACTGGAATGATGGATGATGTTAGAGGTGGACGAACATGCAGACTGGTGAAGGAAGATGCTGAGAACAAATGTTTCGTTACTGATAAGTCAGACATATGTACAGTATTTAACGATCTCTTCTTCCGATGTCGTAGTTGTGCGAACGACGAGGAATGTTGGAGATAACAATGCTGAACTGCTGCTGTTGTTCCTGCCGCTTGAGAACCACGAGTCGTCTCCAGAGGCAAGGATCATTATGGAACAGGCAGTAGTTAACTATGTGATCAAAACTATCCGGACACCTGGCTGAAAGTGACTTACAAGTTCGTGGCGTGGTAACGCTGGAATTCAGTATGGTGTTGGCCCACCTTTAGTCTTGATGACTGTTCGACAGTCGCACGCATACGTTCAGTCACGTGCTGGAACGCTTCTTGGCGAATGGCAGCCCATTCTTCACGGAGTGCTGCACTGAAGTGAGGTATCGATGCGGGTTAGTGAGGCCTGGGACGAAGTCGGCGTTCCGCAACATCCCAAAGGTGATCTATAGGATTCAGGTCAGGACTCTGTGCAGGCCAGTCCATTACGGGGATGTTATTGTCGTGTAATCGCTCTGCCACAGGCCGTGCATAATGAACAGTGCTCGATCGTGTTGAAAGATGCAATCGCCATTCCCGAACTATTCTTCAACAGTGGGAAGCAAGAAGGTGCTTAAAACGTCAATGTAGGCCCGCGCTGTGATAGTGCCACGCAAAACAACGAGGGGGCAAGAGCCCTCCACGAAAAACACGACCACACCATAACACCAGGCCCTTCAATTTTTACTGTTGACACTACACACGTTGGCAGATGACGTTCACCAAACATTCGCCATACCCATTCCCTGCCATCGGATCTCCATATTGTGTTCTGTGATTTTTGACCACACACAACGTTTTTCTACTGTTCAATCGTCCAATGTTTACACTTCATACACCAAGCGAGGCGTCAATTGGCATTTACCGGCGTGATGTGTGGCTTATGAGCAGCCGCTCGACCATGATATCCAAGTTTTCTCATCTCCCGCCTAACTATCATAGTACTTGTAGTGGATCCTGATGCAGTTTGGAATTCCTGTGTGATGGTCTGGATATATGTCTGCCTATTACACATTACGACGCTCTTCAACTGTCGGCGGTCTCTGCCAGGCAACAGGCGAGGTCGGCCTGTACACTTTTGTGCTGTACGTGTCCTTTCACGTTTCTACTTCACTATCACATGGGAAACAGTGAACCTAGGGAAGTTTCGGAGTGTGGAAATCTCGCGTACAAACGTATGACACAAGTGACGTGAGTTTCGCGGAGTGCCTCATTGTGTTCTCTCACGATATCTAAGGACTAGTGTGGTCGCTGATATGGAGTACCCGGCAGCAGGTGGCAGCACAGTGCACTTCATATGAAAAACTTATGTTCTGAGGAGTGTTCGGATAATTTTGATCAAGCAGTGTACAACTGCAGCTTCCTCCGCCAGTTCTCTGTTACCGAGCTCTCAGTACTCGCGAGCTAACAAAGCAGGTGCGCCCACACTGGTGGAATCATAGCTGCACACCGCATCTGCGGGTGCGCCAGCAAACACCTCCGCACTCTTTCATGAGTCGAGCTGATCTGCCTGCTCTCTGCTCGCAGCGCGACAGTGACCGTCCATACGCAAACATCAACAACGGCACAGCTACTGCCATTTCGTCGTCGCTATCGACGCATTTAAACAGAGTTCCCCTGCCTTTTACCCAGAAATTTACAATGGTTACATTAAAATTTCAATGAATTATATACATAAAGTAAAATAAATAAAAAGATCAAATATAGTTTCTGTAATGGAGGTTCCAATTTCAGAATTATAATTACAGCGCAAGTTATCAACGGATAATAAACGGTGAAAAATTTTGGTGGTGCAGTAAGTACTTTATCTGAATTTTCGTTGTTACAAGGTCCAGCAAAGTATAATCCAGCGATGGCTTAATGATTGAAAATGCAAGATGGTTGCTTTTGACCATCTTCTCTGAAGTGAACGTTTCTCGTACGTGTACTTACCGGCTTTGTGAAGATAAGTCTGGACATCAGACTCGTACAGAGTGGACTTATTGTGCTTAGCATAACGTGACTCTAGTGTAGCCCACCTACTGTGCTTTTTGTACCTCGTTGGATTCAGGCGATGTTACCGTCTCCACTATTATTTTCTATCGACTTTGTTTGTGTTATGGACGAAACAAAGTGGACGTTTACATCTGTGAGACGCTCTTGTTATGTATTAATCTTTAAAAAAAGGTAACAGCAACAGAAAGAAATACACAAGATCCCGCACTATGGAGATGCAAACTGCATACAATTTCATGCTTTAACTGAAAAAAAATGGATGTCCTGGCTTATCTTCACTGAACCGGTACGTACACATACGAGCAACGTTCACTTCTGAGAAGATGTTCAGAATGACCACCTTGCATTCACAAACACTTCGCCACTCGCTTGATCCTATGCACATCGCTCCCCACAGGTTTGTCTCGTCTCACTGAGCTGATAGGACAGCTACGGCATAGCGCAGTGTTCATGCCATCTGCTCTTGGCCACGCTTCACGCAGTTACAGCGTTGCCAGAGCCTTATTTTTTAAACTCAGTTTCTTTGAAGCCTATTGGAGAGACTAGTTTTGCTAGATACACTCGTATCTTGAACTCGGATGCCATTATTCGCGCAGCCCGGCTGTTCACAAATCAACGCTTGCCTCTAAAGCGTTTGGGGAGAGTTGGAAGAACGTTTGATACGCTTGAGATACTTGGACAATCAAAGGTGTTCTCAAGATGAGTTCCACGAACGCTCACAACAGAGCACAAGATTCGAAGAAATGCCACTTCATCTGAGTTTTAATAGCCGTTCTACGCCAATGGAGAGGCATTTCTGTCACGAATCGTTGCAAGTGAAGAAACTTGGATGCATCATTTGGAGTTGGAAACAAAAAGGCAGTTACTGGACTAGCACCAGTCGCAGTCATCAAAAAAGAAGAACTTCAAGGCACGTCCCCGTGCTGGTAATGACGAAGGTCTTTTAGGATAGTGATGATGTCATTCTTATGGAAATGTTGCCAAAATGGTTAGTCTCTTAATTGAGAGGCATGTGGGAAGATTCCCAACAAACTCAGGGAACCGATTCTGATGTGTTTGATCTGAAAAGAATTAAAAAAAATGTTGCACTAAAAGACAACACATGCCCCCAAGTCTCAGAACTGGGGAACACATTGCGAAATTAAGTTGGACAACATTGCCTCATTCAAACTATAGTCCAATCCTAGTGCCTTCAGACTTACACTTTTTTGGGTCTCTTCCATATCACCACTTGGGACACTCTTTAAAGGTGACGAGAGCTTAATACATACAGTGGAAACATAGCTATGATTACAGTACAACGGATTTTATCAAACGGGAATACATGCTATTACAAAAAGTTGACATTAGGCCTTAGAACGTGACGGAGACTATAGAAAAATAGTACATGTAAAAGGAATGTTGACTGATACTATCACCAATTCCTAGCTTGAAAAAGAATTATTTATTGAAAGACCCTCGTATAAGCTACAGTTTAAAATAGCTACTAGTCGCATAGGAATAAATATTTTAACAGGGCAACGAAACAAGCTATCTTTAAAACGGCATTCAGTGAAATGGAACATTTTCAGGTTGTTAAAGAAATATCTGAACGATATAGTGAGGATGAATTACCACTTTACCTGGGAGGCGTAGATCCTGAGAAAGCCTTTCAGTAATCAGGATCTGATTCGCTCAATGTTGCATGCTGAAGTTCAGTTCTATGCTACAGTGTTTATCAGATTTCATTATGATGATGGTAATTTCACAACTGAATATGAAGTCAGATGAGAAGATTCCATATCACTGACACTATTTTCAGCAGCTGTAGCGGAAGTTTTGAGATCTAGTAAATGACGGGTAGTATGTGGTGAGGAACTTATACAGGGTGGGCGAAATAAAATGCTGGCCCAGAAAAGTATTTAAAGTAGGCAAACCAACGTACACCATTGGCTACCAGGGCAGATGATGTAAGTTGGGTTGTATAAAATGTAATAGGCAACCAACTATTGCACATAATTAAAAAAAAAACACATTAACCAAGTTTCGATAGTTCTAAGACTGTCTTTTTCAGAATGGCAAAAGTCACATGAAATCACATAACAACTTTAAAAGTTTTGGCAACAATGCTCTCGTCAAATGACCTGTTTAGGTTCCATAAGTCAAGAATAAAAGTCATAATAAAAAGACAGCAAAAAATGTTTAAAATATTAAGTTGGGTTGCCCAATTTAAGGTGTGCCAAATATTTCCCAGGCGAGGTTTATTTTGCCCACACTGTACAGATTTAGTGGAACATATTGTATGAATCATATCGAAGAGAAAATAGTACAAATTATAAACGAAACCATAGAGGCAGTTGACGAATTATATTAGTTAGGGCAGATGAAAAAAGAAAAAAAAAATGAATATACAACAAAAGAAACAAACAAGAAGTAAATTGGCCTTGAGTGCAGGTGAAAAAGTAAACAAAAAGAATGTATCCACAAAACAAAAGAAAGAAAGAGTAAAATGGCCTAGAATGCTTGTGAGTATTGAAAACTAAGCATCTGAAGTACCTAAAAACAAAATATTACTCAGTGCGAATTAGCTAATCTCAATTACGACACTGACTTTAAATGTGGGAACCATTTGCAAACTGTGGATTGTTCAGTGGCCGTTAAATATATGCATCCTAGGAATTACCGAAAGATAGGAAAACAAACAAATTGATTAGGGAACACACTGGGCTGGAGAAGGCAACTGTGCTAGCAATGAAAATGAAACAGAGGTGTGGCTGGAACATCTATTCAGACTAAACTTCTGATGTTTGCATATGAAACTTAGTCAAATAATCACTCCTTTGGTAGGTATGTGCATAGTCGGGATTTTTTGAGATGCGGAACTTGTTGCTTACTTTATTCGTAATTGAATGCTAGTAGTCTATATTTCTAATTTCTTCACTATTTCGTTTTAGATTTGTATTTACTTTTAATCTGCATATTGCAAAGAAATCATGATTTGCTTTGGAACCGTCACATCCCATACCCTTTCCTATTTATTTGACAAAAGGTTGTCAAATCTCATTTCAATTGAACTGATCCTCTTTAATTTGTTTTCTTTTCTTAGAAGAAAGAAGAAGGAAAACCACATTATTCTTCTTGACAAAATCCAACGAAGATTAATTTACTGTGTACGCCTTCTGCTGTTTCTGATATCATATCCTAAGTTGTGTGCAGAAGAATCGTTCTTTATTTCCTATTTAACAATAAAATTTCCCATTGTCGCTATCACAATGCAGTATTGTGTACCATCCATTCACAATATGCTGCTTAAAACTAATTCTGTCCTGAAGTGCGTAATGTCTTACCGGAACCAGTCACAATGGAAAGCGTGTTATGGCGATTGTGACAAAAACAGATAACATGAATTGCATACTAGAATGTATGACAGTTTTAGATGACCTGACCTCTGTAATAGAGGTGTAAGACATGGGCACAAGTACAAAGGATTGTAAGCAGCTGCATGGAAAGGACAGAGACTTGCAAATGTTTGCCATATGTTTCAAATCTTGTAGCTGGCAGCCTCTTCCAACGTGACAAGAGAGGCCTAGGTACTTGATAGATACAAGGAGAACACGAAGTTATCTACAAGACAGCATCACAATTACGGAAAGACCTGTTATAGGACAGCCGGATGTGATGAATAATTCAGCAGTATTATCTCCACTCTGAAACTAAAATACACGCCTTACGCGTCTGTTAACGTTGGGGTGAACCGGAAACCATCCCGCCTAATCTGTAGGTGGTATTACTGGGGTGGCCAGTACATCAGTTCAGACGCTAACCTATTTTGCCTCCACAAAGGAAACAGAGAGGGGAGTTAGATGGTCAGGGGGGGAGGGGGGCAGATAGGGGGGGCGAATAAGACGCCGCTCATTCAGGCCTGTTTGCCGCCAAGGGAAGTTTTCCTTTTCCCTCTCTTAACGACAGCGGGTGCGGACAACAGCCCTAGGCGATACCCGAGCACCAAGTCCCGCAGGCTTCGACCAATCGATAGCGGAGCGCCAGGTGTTATCGACCTTCGCAGTCGATAAGGCGAGGACCGCACCGTAGTGTACAAAGCCCGGCGCGCCGCCTCCAGAAATTAAAAGCACCTGCGACGCTAGTGGAGGCGGCTCCCGGCACTCTGAAAAGTTCTGGCGGGCAGGTGAAAATTTTACACAAATAAGGCGGCCAAAAAGCAATGCAGAGTGACCACAGCACTGCCCAGCTCAAGCTGCGCTGTGTCTCCCGTTATACGGCGAAACCTCCTGATCCAAATACACGCGCCAGCGAATACTTACTTACACGATATGTTATTTTAAATTGCGCGCCGCAGCAGCCAAATTTCCACGCTTTGACTGAAAAGTCACGACCGGTTTAGCGTCGATTTAAGACGCATCCTCCGGTAATCTGTACAATTAATAAGGAAAAATTATTTTACAAAAAATCCTTAACAACTGTCTAAATAATAAAGAGATGCAGAATAGAAGAACTACAGAGCTGCGCTTAAAGAGTGCTCACGAAGGTTCTTTTTAACAAGTTATCGCCAAAAGGTATCTGCATTAGAGCCATTAAACATCATTCATTCACTTAGTGCCGACTTTGAGCTGGAATCGTTGAGGAACTGTCTAAAGCGAGTTCCGAAGTTTCTTCTCGTCTGACCTGTAAATTTAGCATTAGGGTCATCTCAAGTGATAAGTGTATATAAACAATGACTTAAATTTATCCCGCATTGCAGCTCCCCTATGCCTGAATTTTTGGCCATTGTTCTATGGGTTGTAAAAAGCTGGAGTTTTATCTTTTGTAGTCAAGCAAAATCGGCAGATGTTTGACGGCGAACGATATAATTCCGGATTTTTACTACACATAGGATAACGGCCAAATTTCAGGCCTAGGGAGACTGGAACAAGGGATATATTGATGTCACCAGTGATATATACACTATGTGATCAAAAGTAACTGGACAGCCACGAAAACATACGATTTTCACACTAGGTGCATTGTGCTGCCACCTGCTGCCAGTTACTCCGTATCAGCGACCTCTGAAGTCATTAGACATCGTGAGAGAGCAGAATGCGGGGCTCCGTGGAACTCACGGATTTCGGACGAGGTCAGGTGATTGGGTGTCACTTGTGTCATACGTTTGTACGCGAGATTTCCACACTGTTAAACATCCCTAGGTCCACCGTTTCCGACGTGATAGTGAAATGGAAACGTGAAGGGAGACGTACAGCACAAAAGCGTACAGCTCGACTGACAGAGACCGCAGACAGTTGAAGAGGGTCGTAATGTGTAATAGGCAGACATATATCCAGATCATCACACAGGAATTCCAAACTGCGTCAGGATCCACTGCAAGTACTATGAGAGTTAGGCGGAAAGTGAGAAAAATGGATTTCATGGTCGAGAGGATGCTCATAAGCCACAAATTCCGACGGTAAATGCCAAACGGCGCCTCGCTTGGTGTATGGAGCGTAAACATTGGACGATTGAACAGTGGAAAAATGTTGTGTGTAGTGAAGAATCACAGTACACAATGTGGAGATCCGATAGCAGGGTGCGGCTATGGCGAATGCCCCGTGAACGTCGTGTGCCAACGTGTGTAGTGCCAACAATAAAATTCGAAGGCGGTGTTGTTATGGTGTGGTCGTGTTTTTCGTGGAGGGGTCTTACCCCTTTTTGTTTTGCGTGGCACTATCACTGTACAGGCCTACATTGATGTTTTAAGCACCTTCCTGCTTCCCACTGTTGAAGAGCAATTCGGGGATGACGATTGCATCTTTCAACACGATCGAGCACTGTTCATTGTGCACGGCCTGCGGCGAAGTGGTTACACGACAATAACATCCCTGTAATGGACTGGCCTGCCCAGAGTCTTCACCTGAATCCTATACATCACGTTTGGGATGTTTTAGAATGCCGACTTCGTGCCAGACCTCACTGACCGACATCGATACCTTTCCTCAGTGCATCAGTCCGTGAAGAATAGGCTACCATTCCGCAAGAAGCCTTCCAGCAACTGTTCGAACGGCTGTGTGCGAGAGTGGTTCAAAATGGCTCCAAGCACTATGGGACTTAACATCTGAGGTCATCAGTCCCCTAGACTTAGAACTACTTAAACCTGACTAACCTAAGGACATCACACATACACAACCATGCCCGGGGCAGGATTCGACCCTGCGACTGTAGCAACAGCGTGGTTCCGAACTGAAGCGCCTAGAACCACTTGGCCACAGCGGCCACAGAGTGGAAGCTGCCATCAAGGATAAGGGTGAGTCAACTCCATATTGAATTACTGCATTACCGATGGAGGGCGCTACGAACTTGTAAGTCGTTTTCAGCCAGGTGTTTAGATACTTTTGATCACATAGTATATGTTCCGCCAGATTACCCCGATTTTCATTGTCTGTGGCTTCCCTACTGTCCCAACAATTTCTTGCTAGGCTACGAAACACGAAGAGACGAAGTCCGCCGCCTGGGGCAGAAGATTATCAGGTGAGTGATCTGCTAGGGAACATTATCAGTCGGATCTCCATTGTTGGTCTCCTACAGCTACTTTCACCAAAAACCCAAACGCTACACGTTCAAGCAAAGCTCGCGTTGTGCGCGTTGTGTGGGTTACCGCATTCTTGTGCAGAAGAACAACTGTAATATTGCTGCATTTATCAGCCATCACATGTAGCTCTAATATTCTCACCTCAGAGCAGTTGAGATGGCAGCATTAAGCAGATGACGTAAAAAGTAGTGCGAGTTACCAGTTGCAAATGGTATGACCTACCCTTTCGTGGGATGGACCGCCGGAATTTTAATCCATAACAGTGAGTGGCTACAATGTTCGGCAGCAGTGCGCCAAAATGCTATACTTCTGTCATTAATATTATGAATACAAGGCATTAAATTTCCTTGTCGTTCAAATATATGCGTTTATAAATAGCAGACTATCGCTCACTTATTTCAAAAGCTATAATAATAAAACTAAGAACAAAAGTTAGACGGAAACGCAGGTGAAGTAGTTTAGGTATCTTCGGGTCCCGCCTAGACTGCGCTATCCGAGTGAAGTGTTTTGCTCTGCCTGATCACTTCGGAAAGAGCAGCCGTGAGGCATAGATGCGTTGTCTAGTGCGATCGGTTGTACTTAAATTCCAAGAAGATAGGTTAAGCTGAGAACAGTGAAAAGAATAAGTCAGGTATGATTCATTACCGATGTTTAGAGAGAAAAACGTGTGAAATTATTATTTTAATGATGTAAAATTTTTAAAAGAAAAGGCAGTGTCACAAAAGTGAATAATTATGGAGGGATGTCGCTGCTGGAGATAAGATGTAAAGCGTACACCGTTCTAATACTAAGTCGACTAAAGCCATTGCTCAGAGAGATTGTAGGCACATACCAGTGTGAATTTACCTCTGGACATTCAACAACCGACCATTTCTTCACATTGAGACACACGATGGAGGCGTTTTATGAATTCCGTAAGGACTACACTTTATATTCACTGACTTATTAATCGGACCGTCCTCTGGAAGATAATGCAGGAGCTCCGCTTACCAATGAAGTACATTAGGCTGACGTCATTTTTTTACAGTGGCTCAAGCTGCCAAGTACGCTTTGCAAATCAATTGTCGGCACCCTTCATAGATGAGAATGGATTGAAACAGGGAGATCGTCTCTCACTAGTTCTGTTCAACATAGCGCTGGGGAAGGTAAGGAGTGCAGTTGGTCGTAACAGGGTGATGGATGTAGTGTCCTGCGGTCGGCAGAAAAGAACTAACGATCAAGTCTGAACACACTTTATTTAACTGAAACGCCTATTTGGCGTGACTAATTTCCAAATGCAAGAACAACAAGAAATACAATTCTTGTGGTGGCAAAAGGCAGATAGGAGTACAAGGATATGAAACGAAATAATAACCAAAATACTACGCTACAAAATTACAAAGGGCGTAACGTGCAGCAACGTACAACTTTCTAGTAAACACTACAGCGAGTGTCTACTACGCTGGAGCTGGCGTTGGTATCGGCCGAAGGCTTCTAGCTGTAGGTGCACTCAGCCAAGCTGATTGTGCTGGCGTGCTTACAACACCGATTCGGCGGAGTCCTACACGTTGCAACATTAGTTCCAATTGATGGATCTCTGTCACATGGCTTTTCACGAAGTAGTGACGTGTTTATGCGGAAAATCTGTTGATGTTTACATCCACAGGCGATGTTTTGATCTGTGCTCTTGAAAGGAGGTCGGCAATCCACATTGCTTGTCTGCTGTGCAGGCCTTCTAACTGATAAGGGGCCGCTACGACACTGGAGATGTTGCAAGTGATATGATCCCTGCATTTGCAGACGATGTGGTGATTGTGGGCGAATCTCTGAATGAACCACCTACACATGTATCCCAGGAAACCAAGATGTAGCTACATATCACTAGTACAACTAGTTGTATTTTGTGGTTGTGAGACATGTGCAAGCACACAGACGATGGAAGAGCTCATTCGCGCGTTTAAGAGGATGATTTTAAGAAGAATTTATGGCCCAGTATACAATGCAGAAACTGCAATACGGGAAAGAAGACGCAATGAAGATCTGTATCGGCGGTATAAGAAAGCTGGTATTGGGAGAGTGATTGCAGGAAGAAAGCAACAGTGGACAGGAAATGTTCTATGAGCAGAGGGCACTCTCACTAACACATTGTTTCTACACCAGCTAACTAGTAGACGTCCAAGAGTGTAATAGCATAAAGACAAGCGCCGGCACGCCAGTCGGGAACAAAAGAGCAGACAGGGCTGTGGAGAAGACGTCAGCCAATCGCACGCTGACCGACCCCTCTCCAGGGCGATAGCGCTACAGCAGCGGCCTGTATCCGAAGAGAAGACAAGCGCCGTGGCCTAGTCCTACGACAAGCTTCAAGACCTGCGGCCTGAACAGAAGTGTCGAAGCTCATTACTTTGCTCGTTCATTCTATGTAGCTCAAACATAGATATGTTATACAGAAGAAACTTGCTTATTTTGTCTGTCGCCCTTTGCTTACGATCCATGAAACTCTCATATACTTTTCGTAATAAAACTCATTAATACGAGTTGTTTCAACTGTTTATCTAGAGATGCGAGAAAGCAGGTTTCCTAGACACCCCATATTCGACGACTAAGCGGCATTCAACAAAGATGTCGTCCACGAACGAGGTGGAGAAACAGGGCCTCAGTGACTCTGGAAGAAGCAGATTCAACGGCAAGCACTGAAGATGCCCAATACAAAAGTAAATGGGCATACAAACGTAATAAATGTCCGTGAAGTTTCTACCATTGTCATAATCCGTGGATCTGATGTGTTGATCATTTCATTGTGTTATAGGCATTTGGTGTATTTGTATAGTTTTGTCTTCTGCCATGGACCTAAATGGCCTGTGTATGTCTCATAAATGAGGATGATGTGAGTTGTTAAATAAACGGTGGTTAAAGACGGTGATTTGCAGTTGTCTGAGTTGGGCTACAGTAAATACAAGTAACATCCCAAAAAAATGGAAGAATTAGCCATTTAAGAGTTCCATGCAAACAGTTCATTACAGTCTCAATACGACGGACGTACGACCTACGTGTTGTTTTCTGCGCCATTTATGGAAGACAGAAGGTCGGTGAACTTTCTTAAAAACCCCAATGCATTTCACTCCGAACAGTGGAAGCGACTAGGCCGAATTACCTCGTAGAAAACGGTCTATTGACACACAGTCAACATGGGTTTAGAAAACATCGTTCTTGTGAAACACAACTAGCTCTTTACTCACATGAAGTGCTGAGTGCTACTGACAAGGGATTTCAGATCGATTCCATATTTCTGGATTTCCGGAAGGCTTTTGACACTGTACCACATAAGTGACTCGTAGTGATATTGGGTGCTTATGGAATATCGTCTCACTTATGTGACTGGATCTGTGATTTCCTGTCAGAGAGATCACAGTTCGTAGTAATTGACGGAAAGTCATCTAGTAAGACAGAAGTGATTTCTTGCGTTCCCCAAGGTAGTGTTACAGGCCCTTTGCTGTTCCTTACCTATATAAACGATTTGGGAGACAATCTGAGCAACCGTCTTCGGCTGTTTGCAAATGACGCTGTCATTTATCGACTAATAAAGTCATCAGAAGTTAAAAACAAACTGCAAAACGATTTAGAAAAAATATAGGAATGGTGCGAAAAGTGGCAGTTGACCTTAAATAACGAAAAATGTGAGGTCATCCACATGAGTGCTAAAAGGAACTCGTTAAACTTGTGTTACATGATAAATCAGTCTAATCTAAAAGCCGTAAATTCAGCTAAATTCCTAGGTATTGCAATTACGAACAACTCAAATTGGAAGGAACACATAGAAAATGTTGTGGGGAAGACTAACCAAAGACTGCGTTTTATTGGCAGGACACTTAGAGAATGTAACAGACCTACTAAGGAGACTACCTACACTACGCTTGTCCGTCCTCTTTTAGAATACTGCTGCGCGGTGTGGGATCCTTACCAGATAGGACTGACGGAGTACATCGAAAAAAATTCAAAGAAAGGCAGCACGTTTTATATTATCGCGAAATATAGGAGAGAGTGTCACAGAAATGATACAGGATTTGGGCTGGACACCATTAGAAGAAAGGCGTTTTTCGTTGCGACGGAATCTTCTCTCGAAATTCCAATCGCTAACTTTCAACTCCGAATGCGTAAATATTTCGTTGACACCGACTTACATAGGGAAGAACGATCACGAAGATGAAATAAGGGAAACCAGAGCTCGTACGGAAAGATATAGATGTTCATTCTTTCCGCGCGCTATACGAGATTGGAGTAATAGAGAACTGTGAAGGTGGTTCGATGAACCCTCTGCCAGGCACTTAAATGTGATTTGCAGAGTATCCATTTAGATGTAGTAGGCACGTCACGTTTAGTGCGTTCCCAGTGCAAATGGGAATAATGACACATAATCTGTGGTAACACATAGGAGGTAGATATTTGGAAAGACAAAGTCTTTCTCAAAACAAAATTCTTTTACGCCGAACAGCGCCTTTACTTAATTCTCCACTCCTGTTTCTCTTTATGGCCATAGACGTTGCGCCTTTGTGCGCAGGTGACAGTCAGGGTGGAACACAGTGTGAGCGAAACTACCGATACTGGAGACAGTCTCGGACAATTGAATGAGCGCTGCTTATTGAAATGCGGCTCTACTGAATAACGTCTGCTGTAATCACTCTGTGATCGCTGCGAATCAGTTTCTCGATTGCTTGGACACTGTCTTCTGTGCTCGATGTAGCTGGCCTTCCTTGCCGATCAGCATTACCGACGTAAGTAATTGTCTAATGTGTCTTCCTGTGTATGATAGTATCAGCTTTGAGGTCTAGGACGCCATCTTTCTCTTTTCTTTGTTTCTTTCTTTTTAATGAAGTATCACACATATTAAAGATTATAGCACTGGTCGAAACTAGAAGAAAATCCCGATTGAGATACGGGCTAATCTATCTTCTGATAACGACAATTCATGTTTGTTCGCTCTACAGGAGGCACTCATTTGTGGTTACTAACTGTTCATCAGTTTGCGCTGCTTCTGAATCAAAAACTATTGAAAGCTCACCTGCTTCACCTGAGGTTTGGCCACATACGTAAAACACACGCTCCTGTAACGTGTGCACGTTGCTGATAACTCATATTTTTGTTTGGTGCATGGCGAAATAATTTTGAGTTTTCGTGGTAAATCGTTCTGGCTGCACTTGTTGCATTTCAGTATGTATTACATATGCCACCTTACTTCTAACTAAAACTCAATTAATGCATCTGTCTGTGTAGTGTAGTGTGTCGTAAGGCGAGTACATTTTATGAAGATAAATGATAAAATTTATAGTAGGAATTTTTAAAATGGAAATCCGTAGAATGTTTCTGATACAAATTCTCTCTCGCGCGAAACGTGCTCGATTCCAATAAAGATATAGTATATATAGGTAGTGAACAAGCTGCAATTTTAGAAATTTAAATGTTTAAGTAAATACTGTATGCATGCGTAAATGAAGTGGGAACAGAAATTTCCAAAATTCAAACTAAAAGTCTGATGACTTGAGTGAACGAAACTGAGGTTAGAATTACTGTCCAGTAACCAGACTGCCTTTTCAAAGGATTACCAACCGTGCCTTACGTGCCGACAAATGAAAAGTGGTACAGGTAAATGATAAGATAATTTCATTTCATTTCATTTCAATTTTTTTTCTTTTAATTACTCGCAAAGTAATATACAGAGTGAATATTAATAAACACGACAAATTGCAGGAACGGATTCCTGACTAGAAATGGAGAAGAAGTCCCATGAACACGTGTCCGGAACTGCATCGTTGCCGCAGCAGATGGCGATGACGAATAAAAGTTTCTCTGACCACGTGCCATGTGTTGCTTGTATGTATCAGGCTGTGTGATTGACGCAACGTATCGTAAGCAGAGTCCATGAAGCATGGACCTTGCCGTTGGTGGGGGGGGCTTGCGTGCCTCAGCGGTACAGATAGCCGTACCGTAGGTGCAACCACAACGGAGGCGTATCTGTTGAGAGGCGAGACAAACGTGTGGTTCCTGAAGAGGGGCAGCAGCCTTTTCAGAAGTTGCAAGGGCAACAGTCTGGATGATTGACTGAGCTGGCCTTGTAACAATAACCAAAACGGCCTCGCTGTGCTGGTACTGCGAACGGCTGAAAGCAAGGGGAAACTACAGCCGTAATTTTTCCCGAGGGCATGCAGCTTTACTGTATGATTAAATGATGATGGCGTCCTCTTGGGTAAAATATTCCGGAGGTAAAATAGTCCCCCATTCGGATCTCCGGGCGGGGACTACTCAAGAGGATGTCGTTATCAGGAGAAAGAAAACTGGCGTTCTACGGATCGGAGCGTGGAATGTCAGATCCCTTAATCGGGCGGGTAGGTTAGAAAATTTAAAAAGGGAAATGGATAGGTTAAAGTTAGATATAGTGGGAATCAGTGAAGTTCGGTGGCAGGAGGAACAAGACTTCTGGTCAGGTGACTACAGGGTTATAAACACAAATTCAAATAGGGGTAATGCAGGAGTAAGTTTAATAATGAATAGGAAAATAGGAATGCGGGTAAGCTACTACAAACAGCATAGTGAACGCATTATTGTGGCCAAGATAGATAGGAAGACCACACCTACTACAGTAGTACAAGTTTATATGCCAACTAGCTCCGCAGATGTCGAAGAAATTGAAGAAATGTATGATGAAATAAAAGAGATTATTCAGATAGTGAAGGGAGACGAAAATTTAATAGTCATGGGTGACTGGAATTCGAGTTTAGGAAAAGGGAGAGAAGGAAACGTAGTAGGTGAATATGGATTGGGGCTAAGAAATGAAACAGGAAGCCGCCTGATAGAATTTTGCACACAGCACAACATAATCATAGCTAACACTTGGTTTAAGAATCACGAAAGAAGGTTGTATACATGGAAGAACCCTGGAGATACTAAAAGGTATCAGATAGATTATATAATGGTAAGACAGAGACTTAGGAACCAGGTTTTAAATTGTAAGACATTTCCAGGGGCAGATGTGGACTCTGACCACAATCTATCTGCAAAAAGGTGGGAATTTAAGGAGATGGGACCTGGATAAACTGAAAGAACCAGAGGTTGTACAGAGTTTCAGGGAGAGCATAAGAGATAAATTGACAGGAATGGGGGAAATAAATACAGTAGAAGAAGAATGGGTAGCTTTGAGGGATGAAGTAGTGAAGGCAGCAGAGGATCAAGTAGGTAAAAAGACGAGGACTAATAGAAATCCTTGGGTAACAGAAGAAATATTGAATTTAATTGATGAAAGGAGAAAATATAAAAATGCAGTAAATGAAGCAGGCAAAAAGGAATACAAACGTCTCAAAAATGAGATCGACAGGAAGTGCAAAATGGCTAAGCAGGGATGGCTAGCGGACAAATGTAAGGATGTAGAGACTTATCTCACTAGGGGTAAGATAGATACTGCTTGCAGGGAAATTAAAGAGACCTTTGGAGATAAGAGAACGGCTTGTATGAAAATCAAGAGCTCAGATGGCAACCCAGTTCTAAGCAAAGAAGGGAAAGCAGAAAGGTGGAAGGAGTATATAGAGGGTCTATACAAGGGCGATGTACTTGAGGACAATATTATGGAAATGGAAGAGGATGTAGATGAAGATGAAATGGGAGATATGATACTGCGTGAAGAGTTTGACAGAGCTCTGAAAGACATGAGTCGAAACAAGGCCCCGGGAGTAGACAACATTCCACTGGAACTACTGACGACCTTGGGAGAGCCAGTCCTGACAAAACTCTACCATCTGGTGAGCAAGATGTATGAAACAGGCGAAATACCCTCAGACTTCAAGAAGAATATAATAATTCCAATCCCAAAGAAAGCAGGTGTTGACAGATGTGAAAATTACCGAACTATCAGTTTAATAAGCCACAGCTGCAAAATACTAACACGAATTCTTTACAGACGAATGGAAAAACTAGTAGAAGCCGACCTCGGGGAAGATCAGTTTGGATTCCGTAGAAACACTGGAACACGTGAGGCAATACTGACCTTCCGACTTATCTTAGAAGAAAGATTAAGGAGAGGCAAACCTACGTTTCTAGCATTTGTAGACTTAGAGAAAGCTTTTGACAATGTTGACTGGAATACTCTCTTTCAAACTCTAAAGGTGGCAGGGGCAAAATACAGGGAGCGGCAGGCTATTTACAATTTGTACAGAAACCAGATGGCAGTTATAAGAGTCGAGGGACATGAAAGGGAAGCTGTGGTTGGGAAGGGAGTAAGACAGGGTTGTAGTCTCTCCCCGATGTTATTCAATCTGTATATTGAGCAAGCAGTAAAGGAAACAAAAGAAAAATTCGGAGTAGGTATTAAAATCCATGGAGAAGAAATAAAAACTTTGAGGTTCGCCGATGACATTGTAATTCTGCCAGAGACAGCAAAGGACTTGGAAGAGCAGTTGAATGGAATGGACAGTGTCTTGAAAGGAGGATATAAGATGAACATCTACAAAAGCAAAACGAGGATAATGGAATGTAGTCGAATTAAGTCGGGTGATGCTGAGGGAATTAGATTAGGAAATGAGACACTTAAAGTAGTAAAGGAGTTTTGCTACTTGGGGAGCAAAATAACTGATGATGGTCGAAGTAGAGAGGATATAAAATGTAGACTGGCAATGGCAAGGAAAGCGTTTCTGAAGAAGAGAAATTTGTTAACATCGAGTATAGATTTAAGTGTCAGGAAGTCATTTCTGAAAGTATTTGTATGGAGTGTAAACATGTATGGAAGTGAAACATAGACGATAAATAGTTTGGACAAGAAGAGAATAGAAGCTTTCGAAATGTGGTGCTACAGAAGAATACTGAAGATTAGATGGGTAGACCACATAACTAATGAGGAAGTATTGAATAGGATTGGGGAGAAGAGAAGTTTGTGGCACAACTTGACCAGAAGAAGGGATCGGTTGGTAGGACATGTTCTGAGGCATCAAGGGATCACCAATTTAGTATTGGAGGGCAGCGTGGAGGGTAAAAATCGTAGAGGGAGACCAAGAGATGAATACACTAAGCAGATTCAGAAGGATGTAGGTTGCAGTAGGTACTGGGAGATGAAGAGGCTTGCACAGGATAGAGTAGCATGGAGAGCTGCATCAAGCCAGTCTCAGGACTGAAGACCACAACAACAACATCGTAAGCAGCAGAGTGATCCGGTATTCTCGCCGGAAACAAGCCGAGATGGTGTTTGTGTAGAGCCAAGCAATCAGATGGAAACAGTCGAGAGGCAGCACGCCTACACCAAAACTAAGTACCCTCACAGCCGTCAAGCATATCACACAACATTTCAAGCCCTTTTTTGGCGTTATTGTGATCATGGGTCTGTTCAGACAGAGAGACGTGCAGGGAGGCGGCGGACTGTGCGTACACCAGATTTGGAGGACCGGCTTCTACAGGATACTAAGACGAACGCTAGTACAAGCTCCAGGCAAGTGGAGTGCTAAAGAGTGTGGTAGTACATGATGCGAATTGTGAACGCAAGAGTTGCATCCAATCGGGGGCACTTTCAAAATCTGTTGTGACCTGGATGCGATGCATGTAATGTGTACCAGGAAGATTTGTATGCTTACGGCCATAAACGCACACCGTCCATTTCCGGACACATTTTCATAGGACCTTTATCCTCTATTTCCAGTCAGGAATCCGTCCCTGCAGTTAGTCGGTTTTATTGATTTTCGCCCTGTATATAACAAATTTGAATATTGCCCTTAACGAACACTGTGAAATTTTGATGGCTGCAATTCTGTGTTTTGCTGTCGTTAGTACATGTCGTAGTTAATTTGGTACTGGAATGTCTCTAGACTCGGCAATCTTTCAAATAAATTTTAATATTATGGTGACACTGATAGTGCTGCAAAGTGGTTTCAGTCGTATCTTACTAATAGAAAACAAAGGGTGTCATTACGTAATACTTCAACAGTAGGCAATCAGACATCATCTGACTGGGAAGAAATCACATGTGGTGTTCGCCAAGGTTCCATACTAGGTCTACTACTGTTCCGTGTGTATATTAGTGACCTGTCATCTGTGACATTACTAGATGCCAAGTTTGTCTTATTTACAGATGATACAAACATCGCCATAAATAGTAAATCAAATATAAATTTAGAAAAGGCAGCTAATCATATTTTTACGGACATTAATAAGTGGTTCATAGCCAATTCACTGTCATTAATCTTTGAAAAGACCCACTATATGCAGTTCAGAAGTTCCTAGAGATTTCCTTCTGGTGTGTGTATAAAATATGATGACATGGAAATAGGAATTCTTGGGATTACAACTTAAATTCAGTTGGGAACAACATACTAACGAACTGCTAAAGCGCCTAAACAAGTCTGTGTTTGCAGTGCGAATGATGTCAGACATAGGTGAAGAAATATAAAAAACTGGCATATTTTGCTTATTTTCACTCCATTATGTCATGTGGTATCATATTTTGGGGTAACTCCACAAACAGAGAAAAAATGTTTAGAGTACAGAAGCAGTGTAAATCCAAGAACATCATGTCGAGACCTATTCAAAGAATTGGGCATATTAACTGCTTAGTACACAGTATCAATACTAGGAATAAGAACAATATACATAAAAATTTAAAATCACTTACTCTTGCCCAGAAAGGAGTCCAGTATTCAGCAAAGCCTATTTTCAGTAAGTTACCAGCAACCATTAAGAGTTCAGTTTCAGACAATGCACAATTTAAACATAATTTAAAAGAATTTTTGGTGGCCAACTCCTTCTATTCCATCCATGAGTTTCTCAACAAGTGCAGTAGACCATTTTAATGAAAATTTCTTATACTTTAATTTTTGACAATACTTGGTTGTAACAGACAAGTAACTACCTACTGTGTTAATGATGGACGTGTGGAATGCAGATATAAGTCTTAAGTCTGTAAGTAGCGGAAGTTTAATTTTAAATCTTGTACATATTCTGACCGTTCTTAACTGAGGATCACTGAAATGAATAATTTACTATAATTTTTGACAGTACTTGGTTGTAATAGCCAAGAAACTAGGAAATGTCTGAATGATTGATTTAATGAAAGCAGATTTAAGTATTATAACTGTAAATATCAGATGTTCAAATTTAATTCATGTACATAATTTTACTGTTTATTGACTGAGGATCATTAAAATTAATGAAACTTAAGTTTCTATAATTACATTTTTGTAATGTGTTTATCTGACATGTTCCACACCCAGGAGGATTCCCTCTTAATGGGTCTATGGAATGAATAATTAATCTAATCTAATCTAATCCTAAAGTTTTCAGTAGTGGTAGTTACGAGGGAAAATGAAGGTATACCGTCGGCCGCGGTGGTCTAGGGGTTCTAGGCGCGCAGTCCGGAACCGCGCGACTGCTACGGTCGCAGGTTCGAATCCTGCCTCGGGCATGGATGTGTGTGATGTCCTTAGGTTAGTTAGGTTTAAGTAGTTCTAAGTTCTAGGGGACTGATGACCGCAGATGTTAAGTCCCATAGTGCTCAGAACCATTTGAACCATTTTTTTTAAGGTATACCTTTGAAATATTCCATGTGCGCCAAAAGAATAAATACCTTTTTTATGGGAGAAATGTGCTACAGCTATACTTCCCGAACTCGCATCTATCAGCAGCGCGTTTGTGAAAGTGTGTAGTTATAACGAAGGAGGACGGTGACCTTTTCAAACACTGCAGCAAAAGCTCCAGCTCTCACACAACGTCTTGGATGTCCGAGTAGCAGCTGGCAGACAAGATGCACAAACAGAGGAAGTGGGGATGGAGGGGGGGGGGGGGGGCAGTCAGACCTCCTTCACTCTGAGATAGCGTCGGGTCTGGCCAATTAGCGAGTGCTCACCGCTCTGGGGAGACCATTAGCCGCTAGGAGTGCGTATGCGCCGCGTGTTGACTACCCTGCAGGGGAAAGCGACTCCGCGCTGAGTGTAAACAAACACTGCGCACATGTCGGACTTCTTTGATCACCGCCTCTGCGCAGTTACGTTCCACAGGCCGTCTGTAGCTACCTGAGAAGGTTAAGTGGTGGACCAGGGTGTCTGCAATTAATTCAGGGCAACAACGTACAATATATCATAAAGGACTTACACTAATGTCTTTCGACTCTGATGTTCCACTCGGACAACATTGTAGGGAGGCTGTTAGGGAGCGACTACCTAGCGACGGGTAGAGAGTGGCAATTGTCATCTGCTGCTCCCCAAAAGCATCCTCCACCAGGAAAAAAATTATAATTTTCCCTAGCAGAAACAGAATCTTGCCCGGCCATATGGTCGAGTAAGTTCATTATCATTAATGGTGTGTGCTTTCAAGTGATTAGAGGGTACATTGAATTTTGCTCATATTGTAAAGATATCACTATCGATATCCTTACTAAAATTGATACTGGCACCTCATTTCCGATGTCTGTGATATCGCTAATGTTCTGTAAGTTTCCGAAAACTACGCTCGCGGGTTCCCAGATAGATTGCGCGTTTTCGAGACGTTGGAGCGACTCAGTCGGCGTCTGGTGGGCAAGGGTGGCGGTAGGATTGTGGTCCAGAACCGCCGGCAAAGGTTTCACACTAAAGAATTTGTCTGAAAGGGATAAGGAGCCGCTTTTGAGTCGTGTTTGTGCTTGAAAAATTCACGGAAAGGGATTTTTTGAGAACCAAAAGCGTGTAGAAGTGATTTTTAAACAGTTCGAAGATCGTGTAACGTTAAATGATTGGTAGCTATTAGTAGCACATGTCGAACTAATTTTTTAGGTGACCGTGTACAAAACTTTAATATCAAAAGTAATCTGGAACTATTTCGGACGAAGGAAATATTCATACAGTGAAACAGTTGAAATAAACCGAAGTATCTCACTCAACAGGATGTGCTATGTTGTATTGAAAGACATGAGCGACAGTAAACTTACCGCAAGTGAACAAATAAATTTTGGCTGGTAACTTATTGGCAGATTTAAGCTGTGTGCTGTCACACGGTTTTAATATATCAAGAAGTATACATTCCGCTACAGAGTGAAACCACATTCAGGAAACTGGGGTTAATTTCAGAACAATCATTAAATATAGTTCCCTGCTCGTACATACAGGATGCAGTGCACATGGTTCAACTTAATAATCACCTGCGTATCTGATGTAACGAACCTCTTTCACTCGTTCGATTCCTGGAAAACATGAGCTAGCATTTTAAGCTTAGAAAGAAGTAGATAAGAGGGAGGGGCTACACCTCTTCAGAGCTCTGTAAGAAGCTACGGACAAACAAAAGTTTCGTAGCCTGTACCCGAGTGAAAATGTGCAGAATAAATTTGTGTTTGCTTTTACACGGGCTGTTTTAATGAGTAATGCAAACCTAACTGAAACAAACAGGTCCATTTTTCACTTTCGTGTTGTTTCTGTCCTCAAAAGACATGTCACAATAACACTAAAGAAATCGAAATATGAAACTTGGAAATAAAATAGAACTAGATACACATCTGTTTGTCTAAATCTTGTTCCTCTTTGTTTAGCTTCTTCCATTTATGTACGTCGTGTCGGACCTTTCCATTTCCATCACAATTTCCATCAAAAAATTGTGAAAGTGAAGCTCTAACCATGTCAAAGAAGTCTGAAAGGCACAACAACGCACAGGAATTTACGAACTGAAGTTGACATCAATAATTAGGTAACTTAGATTTAGGGAGACTGAGGCATAGCAGTTAACTTCAAGAAAAGGCCGTCTATAATCATCGAAGTAATTCTTTATGTATGAGAAAGCTGCAACGTCCTTTGGTCCCTTGAGAAAGAGAAAGCATCCCAGCAGAATACACAACCAACAGACGCTTCAAGTCACAACACTAGAGAATGAGGAAAGCCTTGCAGAAGACTATAGGAAAATATTTGTCGGAGGAGAAATCTACACTGTTGCACTGAAAGTTTTAAGGAAAGTTTTTCACCGAACTCATGCCCATACTTTAAAGAGTCTTTAAGATCGCCAAATATGCATGTAATCTCCACTGTACTGTTTAAATGTAATACTACAGCATAGAAGCGTGTATTAGGCATGGCCATTTCCACATCATTTAGTGCACTAGCTACATTTCGTTTGAACAGAGGTTTTGATGAGGTAGCTCTAGCTGCCCTTTGGATAACTGTATTCGGTGAACTTCAATCCCACAGTGAACATACGTGGACGAGTTAAAGTGAAAAACCTTTGATTCCACCCTTTAGTGGGTTGTCATAATAAAATTGATTAGTGCCACGCAAAACAACAAGGGGTGCAAGCCACCATAATGAAAAACACGACCATACCACAACACCACCGCCACCGAATTTTACTGTTGGCACTACCCACTCTGGAAGATGACGTTCACCGGGCATTCACCATACCCACACCCTACACATCGGATCGCCACATAGTGTACCGTGATTCGTCACTCCATACAACGTTTTTCTGGTGTTCAATCGCCCAATGTTTATGTTCATTACTATAAGCGAGGCGTCGTTTGGCATTTACTGGCGTGAAGCGTGGCTCACGAGCAGCCACTCGACCATGAAATCCAGATTTTCTCACCTCACGCCTAACTGTCACAGTACTGGCAGTGGATCCTGATGCAGTTTGGAATTCCTGTGTGATGGTGGTGGTGGTGTGTTGGGGCTTATGGGCGCTCAACATCGAGGTCATCAGCGCCCTGACACACATTAAAAGGAACGAATGTGGACAGACCTAAGAAAACTAAACCACACACTCAAAGAAAGCAGGAAAAGAAGGAAAATGCTACATAAGAAAGTAAAACCTAAGGAAAGGGGAAACATAGCAACAAGAATGTCACAGGAAAATGTTATTGGCTGGCCACTTACATAAAATATGGGCGAGCTTGTCACACAGTGAGCAAATTAAAATCCTCTCCCTAAAATCTTTGTAAAAAGATTTGACAGGGCACAGAAATTTAAAACTTTAGCCACATTCGTCCGAGTGTTACCTAAAAGAGATGGCAGGTCCGCTGGCAAGTCAGCCGCGACCCGCTGGTCAGAAAATAAAACGCAATCCAATAAAACGTGGCGCACAGTGACCTGGACGCCGCAAGCACCACACATTGGAGGGTCCTCTCGCCGGAGCAGGAAGCCATGCGTCATAGGGCTGTGGCCTATTCGAAGCCGAGTGAGGAGAACCTCGTCCCGTCGATGGGGCTGAAAGGAAGTACACCACACACGCGTTGTGGGCTTGACTATACGGAGCTTATTGTCAGTCACTTCCAGCCACTCATCCTCCCACCGACGCATGACCCGTGAGCTCAACAGCGAGGTGAGTGCGTGCAAGGGGATAGCACACTGAGATACTTGTGGGGCGAGATATGCCTCCTTGGCTGCGAGATCTGCCCTTTCATTCCCAGCAATGCCGACATGCCCCGGAACCCAGCAGAAAGCTACAACCTTCCCCAGTCGCTGTAGTCGGAGGAGGGCATCCTGGGTGGTCTGGACAATTTTCTCTGCCGGATACAAACGTTGCAATGAGTGAAGGGCACTGAGTGAATCGGAACAGACAAGAAATTTAGGAGAGGAAGAATGTCTTATGTGCTCCAGTGCCCGCAAGATCGC
Source organism: Schistocerca serialis cubense (assembly GCF_023864345.2). Lineage (NCBI taxonomy): Eukaryota > Metazoa > Arthropoda > Insecta > Orthoptera > Acrididae > Schistocerca > Schistocerca serialis. The sequence continues at coordinate 87,825,438 of NC_064646.1, read as the reverse complement.
AAACAATTCTGCATCAAAGACAGTAAAAGTCTGAGGCAGTCGGACCTTGAGGACACGATCCGGAAAAACAACTGAGCAACCAACAGAATCCCCTTGTTTCGACCCATTCGTAAAAACAGCTACATAGTCGTGGTGCTCAGATAAAATGGCAGAAAATGCTGCATTAAAAACGGTGGCAGGAGTGCAATCTCTCTTGTACTGCAATAAATCTAAATCACTCCGGGCCTCTTCAGTAACCAGGGTGGCAGGCGGTTAAAACCTTGGATTTGGGGTTGTACAGACTCCACACCGAGGGACTCTAGTACACGTTGCACACGGATCCCAAACGGCAACGTATCCCGGGGACGGCGGGAAAAAAGGCGGTCCAGAGGTGGATGGGCAACAAGACGGTGAGCAGGCGAGCTGGGAGCTGCAAGAAACTCACAAGCCTGGCGCACCAGCAGGAGCTGCCGCCGGATGGGAAGTGGCGGTTCGCCAGACTCAGCACAGAGGCTGGGTAGGGGACTGGTCCGATAAGCACCCGTGGTCAGTCGGATCCCAGCATGGTGAACAGCGTCAAGGATCCGCAAATAAGATGGCCTCGCTGACTCATATACTGTGCACCCATAGTCCAGCCGTGAACGCACAAAAGCTCCATAAAACTGAAGGAGACGCGCCTTTCCGCGCCCCAAGACCTGTGGCTGAGGCACTTGAGGATGTTCAGTGCCTTCAGCGTTCTGGCTTTCAAGTCACGTAGGTGTGGCAGCCATGACAACCTGGAGTCAAAAATTAGGCCCAGAAACCGCACTGTGTCTCTAAAACGTAGGACAGTATCCCCCATATGCAAGGCAGGCAAAGTAAAATGACGACGAGAACGATTAAAATGAACACAGACACACTTATCGGCAGAAAACCGAAAACCCACTCCTCTAACCGCCGCACTGTTAGCTGCAACTGACGGCTCACGGTTGCAACACTGGAGGAGGAACAGAAAACAGCAAAGTCGTCCACAAATAAGGAGCACTGTACTGGACTCCTCACTGTAGACGTTATACTGTTGAGGGTGGCAAAGAGGGTAACGCTTAAAATACTGCCCTGGAGGACACCGTTCTCTTGCTCAAAGCGATCAGACAGTGTGTTACCAACGCGGGGCCGAAAAAACCGATGAGACAGGAAAGACCGAATGAAAATGGGGAGACGGCCACGAAAGCCCATTGATGCAGTTGTGCAAGAATACAGTGTCTCCAAGTAGTATCATATGCCTTACTGATATCAAAGAAGATACCGATACAGTGATGCTGACGGAGAAAAGCCTGCTGAATAGCCGCCTCTAGGAGGATCAGGTTGTCGACCGTGGACCGAAATTTTCGGAATCCACACTGAAAGCGGCTAAGGAGCTGTCTGGTCTCTAACAGCCAGACCAGACGCCGGTTAACCATCCGTTCCAGGGTCTTTCCGACACAGCTTGTCAAGGCGATACTACGATAACTACCGGTACATGTGCGATCCTTTCCTGGTTTGAGGAGAGGGATGAGGATTGCCTCCCTCCACGAGGTGGGGAACACTCCTGTCTGCCATATGAGATTACAACATTCGAGGAGGATTTCCTTTGACGCCACTGGCAGATGTCGAAGCATGGAGTACCGGATGCGGTTGTAACCTGGTGCAGTGTCAGAAGTCTCAGTAAGTGCCGATTCAAGTTCTAACATGGAGAAAGGGGAATTGTAGGCCTCAGAACTGTTCGACCGAAAGTCCAAGGTCGCTCTTTCGACAGTCGCACGGTAGCGACGAAACGCTGGATCCTGATTTGCAGTGGCAGTACTTTGTGCAAAATGCTCTGCCAGCGTCTGAGCAATAGCTCTGGGTGTCGTTTGGAGGCATCCCTAGTTCAGGACAGCAGCTATTGGTAAACAGCTATGTTTAACGGAAATCCTCCGGATGGCTTCCCATACTTTTGTGGAACAAGTGGAACGGTTGATGGAGTCCAGGAACTCCTGCCATGACCTTTTCTTTCTCTCTTTAATGACACGGCGTGCCCTGGCGCTAGCGATTCGAAAGGCGGTAAGATTGACCGCTGTTGGGCGGCATTTAAATCGGTGAAGAGCCGCACGCTTGTCCCGGATGGCTGAACGGCACTCTTCTGTCCACCAAGGCACAAGGCGCCGCTTAAGAGTGCCAGAAGACTGTGGTATGGACAGGTCAGCAGCATGATGGACCACAAGCGTGATGTGATCCATCCATTCCTGTACGTTATTGTGGCGGTCAAAGACAGCCAACCGAGTGAACAGTGGCCAGTTAGCCCTACCAATCGTCCACGATGGTGGCCGCTGCTCCAGCAATACACCATCCAGGAGATGAATGCGGATAGCGAAGTGATCGCTGGAATGAAGGTCGTCAATGACCTCCCAGTGAACAGAGTCCGTAAGGGTTGGAGAGCAGAAAGATAGGTCAATGGCTGAGAATGACCCTGTAGCAGTAGAGAAATGAGTCGGAGTACCTGTGTTGAGGATGCACAACACTTGAGATGTTAGGAGGCTCTCCAAAATTCGACCTCGAGCGCAAAGAGAAGTGGAGCACCACAGGACATGATAGGCATTGAAGTCTCCCAGGAGGAGAAATGGGCGGGGGAGTTGGTCGATAAGATCTGTGAGAGCGTCTAAGGTCATTGCATCCAGAGGGGGTAAATAAAGGGAGCAAACGGTAAGCCTCCGAGGTGAATGAATTTCAACTGCAACTGCTTGCAGGTCAGTATCCAGGGGGAGAGCAGAAGAGTGGTGGTCATTATTGACAAACACAGCGACTCCGCCTTTGGCCCTTTCTCCAGTCAGGTCATCTTTGCGATATGACGTACAGCCGCTTAGTACAGGAGCATCAGATGGTTTTAAATGCGTTTCCTGTAAACACAAGCACAGGGGTCGTTGCCGTGCAAGGAGGTTCAGTTCCTCCACATGTGCCCGGAATCCATTCATGTTCCACTGTGTAATGGGAGCCATCTATCAGGGTGGGAGTACCTTCATTCTCACTTTCTGTCGGGGAGGAGAGCCCACAACAGGTGGAGGCTTAGTTTTGGGGCGAGATGATTGCCCCGGTCTGACATCAACCTCCATCGCCTCAGAAGAGGAGTCGAGAGAGACGTCAGAGAGTATGACATCCACATCAGGAGACTGTATAACTGCAGTCTCCTTTAGTGGGCGAGTCTTCACCTTTGTCTTTGGCTTCGATGTTCGGGCCTGAGGTGGCATTGGAGCCAAAACCTCAGAAGCAGTAGGAGGTGTAGCAGCGCTGGGCAGTGCTCAAGACTGGACCCCGGAAGGGGCAGGAAGTTCCATGATGTCGGCTACCGCGACCTAGTCAGAAGGCCGGGGGGGAGCAGCAGGCTTCACAGGAACGGCAGCAGCACACGTACATTGACAAGCGCAGGTGCTAGTGCTGACAGTAGCAACCTCCGTTTGTGTAGCGGCATCGGTTTTCAAGACTGGTTGTTTGAGAACGGAAGAAAAGGAAGCAGCGAACGTGGGCGGCTGCATGGACTTGTAAATTTTCTTCGCCTCACCATATGGGATGCGTTTTGTAGTTTTTAGTTCCTGGATCTTCCGTTCCTCAAGGAAAACTCTGCACTCCCTACTCCACACAGGGTGATCCCCAGAGCAGTTGACACACTTGGGAGGAGAGGAGCAACCAACTCCCTCATGGGCGGCTTTACCACAATTCCCGCAAGTGGCTTCCCCTCTACAGCCGAGAGTAGTGTGTCCAAAGTGTTGGCATTTAAAACACCGCATGGGGTTGCGGTAACAAGGCCGTACACTGAGACGTAGGAAACCTGCCTTCATATGCTCTGGCAATTTGGTGCTGTTAAATGTAAGGATAAATGAGTTAGTCTTTATGAGAGCACCATCTACCCGTTTCATAATGTGTTGCACGTCGACAATTCCTTCCCGGGACCATTCAGCCTTCAGTTCGTCTTGGGGAATGTCAACGAGATCTCTGCAAGTCACAACACCCTTGCTGTAGTTCAAGGTGTTGTGAAATTCAGTCTCTATCGCAAACTTCCCAAGAAATTGTGACTTCTGAAGGTTCTGGACTTGCTGGAAGCTAGATGTTTCAACCAACAAGGTGCCATTTCGCAAACGCTTTACAGATTTTAATGTGCCAGCAATACCTTCTAAGCCCTTCTGTATATAAAATGGCGAAACTTTTTCAAAACTCCCATCTTTTCTTTTAATTATGAAAAACACATTCTGCGAAGCAGCATGCGTTCTGTTACTACTACCTGAATCAGGAGGACTGGCTACACCAACCCTCTTGTTGGATTGGGTGTTATAACCCACCAGCGGTCCACCCTTTCCGCTGGCAGGAGAAGAATAAAAGTTCGAGGGTTCCATCTCGGTCCCACGAGCAGCTAGGAAACTACAAGTCCAAATAGACAGAGCCCTGCGTGCCTAGGTAAGCCTTATACAACTGGGGCGCGGCAGGTGCCCCAGAAGTTGCCCGCTTGCGACTGTTCCACCCCAACAGCCATGCATCATATAAGCGCGCAGCACACCGTAAGATTGAGGGGTTTTTATAGAGGTTTACCTTCCTCGCAATCCAGGCGGTCAAGCCAAGATTACCATTCCCCGCAGCACACAACATTCCATCGCCGCGCCATGCGGTGGTCGCTGAAGCATGCCCGGGGGTTACGGTGACAGGAGACTGGCGGCGCTGACCAGTCCCCAGCTCAGGACCCCGGGGTCGCCAAGCCCGTACTCAGCAAATGAATGCTGAGCCCCTGGGGCGTCCTGTGTGGTGGTCTGGATAGATATCTGCCTATTACACATTATGACCGTCTTCAACCGTCGGCGGTTTCTGCCAGTCAACAGGCGAGGTTGGTCTGTGCGCTTTTGTGCTGTACGTATCCCTTCACGTTTCCACTTTACTATCACATTGGAAACAATTGACCTAGGGATGTTTAGGAATGTGTAAATCTCGCGCACAGAAGTATGACGAAAGTGACACGCAACCACACGACCAGGTTCTAAGTCCGTCAGTTCACGATGTCTAATGACTTCAGAGGTCGCTGATATGGAGTACTTGGCAGTAAGTGGCAGCACAATGCACTTAATATGAAAAACGTATGTTTTGGAGGGTGTCCGGATACTTTTGACCACATAGTGTGTTTACAAGGGTGGCTCAATAAGTAACGCAACACTTTTTTCTCGGACAATTTCTGTCAAAAACGCGAAATATGTTGTGGAACAGCGTGGAATATTTCCTTCAGCTCCTATAGTTTGAAGAATTTCCGACAGGTGGCAGCGCTATATAATGTTGCCATCTGTAACGGATGTGCGTTACTAGCATAGAGCTGACACTGAGTTTTATTTTTATTCGTTATTTACTTATTTATTTATTTTTTGCGGGAAACCTGAGCATCTCAGATATTTGTAAGCAGATATTCGTTTGCGGAATGTCTAAGGACACCTGGCAGTGGACAAAAGCACGCTGAGTCGTTGGGCGAGGTGTCTGTCATCAGCGTACAAGGTCGCGCAAACCTGTTCGATCTCCCGCTTGCCAATCAAACACACACAGCTGTGCTATCCTCAGGAAATCGAAGAAATGACTTCAGCGAGTTGGACGCCGAGAAAATGCAAACTAACTTCTGCTTCTCCACGACAACGTTGGCGTTCAAACAACTGTGCCCACGTGAGAGGAGCTCACAAAACTTCATGGGACTGTTCTGACTCATCCACACTACAGAGCGGATCTCGCTCCTTCCGACTTCCATTTGTTTGGCCCTATAAAAGACGCACTGCGCGGGAAGCATACCTGTATGATGCGCAGATTACCGATGGAGCTAGACGATGGGTCCAACGTTCACCAGTGTAGTAGTACGATGCGGGCGAGCAGGCCCTCCCAGTAAGTGGCATAAGGCCGTCCCATTGAACGGAGGTTATACACAAAAATATGGGTTTTTAGCCAAAACAGTGGGGGAATAATATATTGTATTGGAATCCTTAATAAAAAAAATACCTTTCAGAAAAAAAAAATTCTGCGTTACTTACTGAACGCAGCTCTTATATGGAGAAACTCACCTTCGAGGACAACGTACTAGACCCTGGAATGAGATTTTCACTATGCATCGGAGTGAGCGCTGATACGAAACTTCCTGGCAGATTAAAACTGTGTGCCCGTCCGAGACTCGAACTCGGGAACTTTGCCTTTCCCGGGCAAGTCCTCTACCATCTCAGCTACCGAAGCACGACTCACGCCCGGTCCTCACAGCTTTAATTCCGCCAGTACCTCGTCTCCTACCTTCCAAACTTTACAGAAGCTCTCCTGGGAACCTTGCAGAATTAGCACTCCTGAAAGAAAGGGCACTGCGGAGACATGGCTTAGCCACAGCCTGGGGGATGTTTCCAGAATGAGATTTTCACTCTGCAGCGGAGTGTGCGCTGATATGAAACTTCATGGCAGACTAAAACTGTGTGCCCGACGGAGACTCGAACTCGGGACCTTTGCCTTTCGTGGGCAAGTGCTCTGGAGTTTCACTGCAGAGTGAAAATCTCATTCTGGAAATATCCCCCAGGCTGTGGCTAAGCCATGTCTCCGCAGTATCCTTTCTTTCAGGAGTGCTGGGTCTGCAAGGTTAGCAGGAGAGATTCTGTAAAGTTTAGAAAGTAAGACACGAGATACTGGCAGAAGTAAAGCTGTGAGGACTGGGCGTGAGTCGTGCTTCGGTAGCTCAGATGGTAGAGCATTTGCCCGCGAAAGGCAAAGGTCCCGATTTCGAGTCTCGGTCGGGCACACAGTTTTAGTCTGCCGGAAGTTTCATACTAGACCCTATTACTTAAACAGTCTTCGAGGCACTCACGTCTACCGAGCGAGGTGGCGCAGTGGTTAGCACACTGGACTCGCATTTGGAAGGCCGACGGTTCAATCCCACGTCTGGCCATCCTGATTTAGGTTTTCGATTCAGGCAAATGCCGGGATGGTTCCTTTGACAGGGCACGGCAGACTTCCTTCTCTAATCCAATGAGACCGATGACCTCGCCGTTTGGCCTCTTCCCTCAGATAAATCCAATCCAATCCACTCACGTCTCTGAGAACCTATTCCGTATGGTCGTGCATTTGTTAACAGTTTGCAGTGTGGCACAGCGTCAAACTCTATCCGGAAACCTAGAAATATGGAATTCGTCTTGTTCTCTTCATGCATGTTTCGCAGGATATTATATGAGAAAAGGGTAAGATAAGTTTCGCACATGCGTGCCTTTGGCCACAATTTACTAGTAGGGAAACTTGGAGAACAACTGTTTGTGTTGGGCATTAATTGCTGTTTGTATCACTATTACTACAGCCATATCTTCATTGCTAACATCTTAATAGTGATTGAATGCGGCTGCCATCCCCTCATTTTTGTATCCTATAGCTACTATCGGACTTTCACCAATGATATCGGAAATAAGACCAATGCCTCGTCATACTTAGTTCAACTACTGTTGATATGTTAGTTTCCACGGAAACCTGGGGCAGCGGTAGCTGTCGAGATGTTGGAGGTCAACGTCGGCCTTCGTTGGTCATTGATAGGCTGTTGCATTCTGGGAGCCGTAAGTACATGTCATGCTAAAGTACTACGGTATTAGGATACGCTAAAGCACGTTACGAATTTGATACCCTTACCAACGGAACGTTTCGCAGTATAGTCAAACGTTAGTATCAACTTTATCTAAAGGGCTTCGTAAAGGTAGGTTCACACAAAAAAAACTAGAAAATATGACACATATAATAAAATCATTTCAGTATAGGAAATGAATGAAAACATACGCTGTGCTATTTCAGTAGTATTTACTCTTTCTGTTAACCAGTTTTCACCTCAAGGGGATTGCCAACAGCGGATAAGGGTTGTGAACGTGATATGAAAACACATAATTTTGGAAGAATCCGTGAATATCAAAAGATGTGTTGCAAAAAATTCTTGGAGTAAATGGTATCTTCAATTTTGGCGCCGTTAAGGCAAAGAAAAGAAATTAAGCAGTTAGTAATGGCGTGGGCTTGGAAACGGAATTTGTACGAAAGGGAAACTACCTTGTGTGTTACAAACCTGTTGGATTTACACAGAGATTTACACATACTGGTACTATATTTTTAAATAAAGGAAGGTAATTTACTTAACCCTTTGAGTACAAGTGGTTTCTGCTTGATACCACCATATCATTAATTTGTTTTCTCCAGTACCACTGCCTTGAGCATAGAACCGATGCTGTTGCAAGACAGAGACATCTTGTGGTAAGCTGAGATATTTCTACGAATGTAGTGCGTTGTAGTAGTCATTTATGAGCGTTCAAAGCAACACTTGGCGACGAGATGGTCCTACGTGACTGTGGAAGAATGTGTTATCCGGCTTTTCTTATAGTGGCCAAATAGAGAGTAAAACTGACGCTGAAAGTAACTATACCTAAGGCTTTCCGGAGTGGGAAGGAGCGCCTGGTCCCCGGCACGAATCCGCCCGGCGGACTTGTGTCGAGGTCCGGTGAGCCGGCCAGTCTGTGGATGGTTTTTAGGCGGTTTTCCATCTGCCTCGGCGAGAGCGGGCTGGTTCCCCTTACTCCGCCTCACCTACACTATGTCGGCGATTGCTGAGCAAATAAGTTCTCCACGTACGCGTAAACCACCATTACTGTACCACGCAAACATAGAGGTTACACTCGTCTGGTGTGAGACTTTCCCTGAGGAGAGGGAGGGGGGGGGGGGGGGGGGGGTCAGTCGGGGGCCGAACCGCACAATAACCCTAGGTTCGGTGTGGGGCGGCGGAGGGGTGAAGTGGACTGCGGTAGTCGTCAGGGGGTTGTGGACCACTGCGGCTGCGGCGGGGACGGAGCCTCTCAGTCGTTTCTAGGTCCCCGGTTAACATACATTACAATACAATAAAATACGATACAATACAGTACAACTATACCTAAAGTTATTGTAACGTAAGTTTGAGTTTGTACGAGTGCTTTTATGACTGGTTTCGAAACGAAACTACTAGGGCAGCATGCAGTTTTAATATAAAATTTATTAATTTTTAGGCACATTTGTGCTTCTTATTTCTCTATAATTGGTTTTAGGTACTATGAGTTCATGGGAGTTTCGACATGTGGGAATGTGTCTAGGAAAAATTTTAATTTGTGTTCAGGTATATTACAAGAAATTAAGGGTGGCTGAAAACTGTATGTCCTAGGGGCTCCAAAGTGAAACCACCTCCTACCAACAAATGTTTACATTTTACCAATTTCTTCCTCTATTCGTTACTTACTATGATAATAGAGGTTACTTTTAGGAAAAAATTTAAAATTATACTTGTTCCTCGGTAGAGTTTAGGCGACACATTTCGTGTGTACATTTTAATCATTTAAGATGAAGTCAAGACTGTGTGACTTATTTTCATTTCTTTCATGCGCGCCGCGCGGGATTAGCCGAGCAGTCTCAGGCGCTACAGTCATGGACTGTGCGGCTGGTCCCGGCGGAGGTTCGAGTCCTCCCTCGGGCGTGGGTGTGTGTGTTTGTCCTTGGGATAATTTAGGTTAAGTAGTGTGTAAGCTTAGGGACTGATGACCTTAGCAGTTAAGTCCCATAAGATTTCACAAACAACAATTCTTTCATGCGTTGTTTTTCACAATCTCTATTCATTCACTTCTCAGCAACCAAAATTATAGTACAGTTTAAATTACACTGACGGAAAAAAATCGAAAGACTAAAAACTAATTAACGTAGAGCAATAAGATTTCGGATAACATTTTTAAGCGATTAGCATCGCAAGATCACAGGTTAATGTGAGCGCTAGATAAGCCACTGCAAATATGGAAGGCTGATACATTAATAACTGGTGCACCCGCCAGAATGTTGAATGCAAGCAAGCAGACATGCAGGCATTGTGTTGTACATTCCATGTATGTTCCACTTGGTCGTTCAGGACAGGGACGGTTAATGTTGCCGGCTGGTCCCTGCGCAGGTTCGAGACCTCCGTCGGGCATGGGTGTGTGATTTGTCCTTAGGATAATTTAGGTTAAGTAGTGTGTAAGCTTAGGGACTGATGACCTTAGCAGTTAAGTCCCATAAGATTTCACACACATTTGAATATATATATATATATATATATATATATATATATATATATATATATATATATATATATATATATACAAAAAGGTACGGCCAAACTTTCGGGAAACACTGCTCACATATAAAAAAAGAAAAGATGTTATGTGGACATGTGTCCGGAAACGCTTAATTTCCAGGTTAGAGCTCATTTCAGTTTCGTCAGCATGTTCTTCCACCTACGCTCAATGGAGCACGTTATCATGATTTCATACGGGATACTCTACCTGTGCTGCTAGAACATGTGCCTTTACAAGTACGACACAACATGTGGTTCATGCGCGATGGAGCTCCTGCACATTTCAGTCGAAGCGTTCGTACGCTTCTCAACAACAGATTCTGTGACCGATGGATTGGTAGAGGCGGACCAATTCCATGGCCCCCACGCTCTCCTGACCTCAACCCTCTTGACTTTCATTTATGGGGACATTTGAAAGCTGTTGTCTACGCAACCTCGGTACCAAATGTAGAGACTCTTCGTGCCCGTATTGTGGACGGCTGTGATACAATACGCCATTCTCCAGGGCTGCATCAGCGCATCAGGGATTCCATGCGACGGAAGGTGGGTGCATGTATCCTCGCTAACGGAGAACATTTTGAACATTTCCTGTAACAAAGTGTTTGAAGTCACGCTGGTACGTTCTGTTGTTGTGTGTTTGCATTCCATGATTAATGTGATTTGAAGAGAAGTAATAAGATGAGCACTAACATGGAAAGTAAGCGTTTCCGGACACATTTCCACATAACATATTTTCTTTCTTTTTGTGTGAGGAATGTTTCCTGAAAGTTTGGTCGTACCTTTTTGTAACACCCTATATATATATATATATATATATATATATATATATATATATATATTGTCAATGCTGCTTGCTGATGGCGCTGGAGCTGTCGTTCGACGATGTCCCATGTGGGCTCGACTGGAGAGACAGCTCTGGTGATCGAACAGGCCAAGTCCTGTCGACAAGCTGTAGAACATGTTTGGTTACAACGGCGGTATGTGGGCGAGCTTTGTCCTGTTGGAAAACTCCCTTGGAGTGCTATTCATTTGCGACAGCACAACAGGTCCAACCACCAGACTGACGTCCAGATTGGCAGTAGGGGTGCGTGTGATAACCACGAGAGTGCTCCTACAGTCATACGATGTGTTTAGCATTCAGAGCCAGTCGCCGAACATAATATGATGATGATGCTTGGTTTGTGGGGCGATCTACTGCGCGGGCATGAGCGGCCGCATAAAGTCTCTATCTTTACACAGTCTGCTCTAGCCACTATCACGAATGATGATGAAATGGTGAGGGCAACACAAACACCCAGTCTCTGGGCAGAGAAAATCACAAGCCGGCCGGGAATCGAACGCGGGACCCCGTGATCCAGAGGCAGCAACGCTAGCCACTAGACCGCGTGCAGCGGAGCCGACCACGACCCACGATATTCTTACCCCTCTGCAGTGCTACGTGGCAATCCGGGGCCCGGTCTTCTCACGACAGTACATTCTCGTACACGTACAATCACGTACAGTGGCAGCATTCCTGCTAAGACTTCCCGCAATATCACAAAAGAAACATTCGGCTTCTCGTAGTCCTATTCAAATACAGTGAAGTGTTGATAATGCCTTAAAGGCCAGAATGAGATTTTCACCGTGCAGCGGAGAGTGCGCTGATATGAAACTTCCTGGCAGATTAAAACTGTGTGCCGGACCGAGACTCGAACTTGGAACCTTTGCCTTTCGCGGGCAAGTGCTCTACCATCTGAACTACCCAAGCACGACTCACGCCCCGTCCTCACAGCTTTACTTCCGCCAATACCTCGAGCACTTGCCCGTGAAAGGCAAAGGTCCCGAGTTCGAGTCTCGGTCCGGCACACAGTTTTAATCTACCAGAAAGTTTCATACCTTAAAGGCAGCCGTGATTAACAAAAACTCACGACGTCCAATCCCAAAAGTAACTAACGCTCACGACTGTTACGGCATCTACACTACTGGCCATTAAAATTGCTACACCACGAAAATGACGTGCTATAGACGCGAAATTTAGCCGACAGGAAGAAGATGTTGTGATATGCAAATGATTAGCTTTTCAGAGCATTCACGCAACGTTGGCGCCGGTGGCGACACATACAACGTGCTGACATGAGGATAGTTTCCAACCGATTTCTCATACACAAACAGCAGCTGACCGGCGTTGCCCGTTGAAACGTTGTTGTGATGCCTCGTACAAGGAGGAGAAATGCGTACCATCACGTTTCCGACTTTGATAAGGGTTGGATTGTTACCTATCACGATTGCGGTTTATCGTATCGCGACACTGCTGTTCGCGTTGGTCGAGATCTAATGACTGTTAGCAGAATATGGAATCGGTGGGTTCATGAGGGTAATACGGAACGTCGTGCTGGATCCCAACGGCCTTGTATCACTAGCAGTCGAGATTACAGGCATCTTATCCGCATGGCTGTAACGGATCGTTCAGCCACGTCTCGATCCCTGAGTCAACAGATGGGGACATTTACAAGACAACAACCATCTGCACGAACAGTTCGACGACGTTTGCAGCAGCATGGACTATCAGCTCGGAAACCATGGCTGCGGTTACCCTTGACGCTGCATCACAGACAGGAGCGCCTGCGATGGTGTACTCAACGACGAACCTGGGTGCACGAATGGCAAAACGTCATTTTTTCGGATGAATTCAGGTTCTGTTTACAGCATCATGATGGTCGCATCCGTGTTTGGCGACATCGCGGTGAACGCACATTGGAAGCGTGTATTCGTCACCGCCATAGTGGTGTATCACCCGGCGTGATGGTATGGGGCATTGGTTACACGTCTCGGTCACCTCTTGTTCGCATTGACGGCACTTTGAACAGTGGACGTTAGATTTCAGATGTGTTAGGACCCGTGGCTCTACCCTTCATTCGATCCCAGCGAAACCCTACATTTCAGCAGGATAATGCACGATCTCATGTTGCAGGTCCTGTACCGGCCTTTCTGGATACAGAAAATGTTCGACTGCTCCCCTGGCCAGCACTTTCTCCAGATCTCTCACCAATTGAAAACATCTGGTCAATGGTGGCCGAGAAACTGGCTCGTCACAATACGTCAGTCACTCTTCTTGATGAACTGTGGTATCGTGTTGAAGCTGCATGGGCAGCTGTACGTGTACACGCTATATAGGCTCTGTTTGACTCAATGCTCAGGCGTATCAAGGCCGTTATTACGGCCAGAGGTGGTTGTTCTGGGTACTGATTTCTCAGGATGTATGCACCCAAATCGCGTGAAAATGTAATCACAATTCAGTTCTAGTATAATATATTTGTTCAATGAATACCTGTTCATAATCTGCATTTCTTCTTGGTGTAGCAATTTTAATGGCCAGTAGTGTATTTGAAGCAAACCTGATTTTCATCCTCACAGTGGCACTAATAGCGCCATTCTTATGTGACTGGCATGAAATTGGAACAAACATCAACTTTCAGTTATAGAAACACGTCTATCGCCTTTCGTTTACGTCGCACAACTCCTCTTCGGTGCTGCGATTCCCCCCCCCCCCTCCTCCCCACCCCCCCTCCCCACAGTGTAGTTGGCATCTGACATTAAATTTTCGGAATAAGAGATTGGCCTGTGAAAAACAGATTAATAGCAAAGTGCGTAGGGAGTATCGAGTGTCGGCTACAGACAACAGAGCTACGCCAACAATAATTCGCAGTCTGACTGAACCAAGGCAGCAAATACGCATAGCAACACAGCGGTCGATCGCCGGAATACTGTGCTGAAAAATGGAAGAAATTTGTCGGCTGAACACCCTGTAGCATTGGCTGAACATCCTGTAGCATACGAGTAAAGAAACTGTAGCCTGACTGACACAAAGAATTACAAATCTCTGTCATTGTAACCCAATTTCATCTCAGTTGCAGGCAACGCGTAGTAATGTTTTTTTTTTTATCTTAATGTTGCTGAAACCATTTGAAATTAGCACTTCAGCATGTAAATAAAGATGAAGTAATGTTTTTATTTATCCTACAGGTGGATGATTTCATGAAAGCGTCTGCAAGGTTTCGAGACTGTTATTGCATGCCAATGTTAACTCAGGAGTACCTAGGTAAGTACACCTGATGGCCAGATTTTAAGAGCATAACATGATTGGACTTTATTGTTTATAAGAAGGGAACGATTTTTAAACATTGAAGTGAATAAAGGCATGATGAGAAATTTGATTCCAACTGTGTAATTAGTTTTCTTATCAAAACCCGCAAATATGACCCATCATTAAATACGTAGATTTAAAAACACCTGTCATCAGCAGAACATTTACATTTCTGCTCTTCTTTAAGGCTAAAAACAATTATTCCAAAACAACGTTCATCAAATGTTTTTTTTCATGATCATCTTCCACAGCAGCCGTTATAATCAGTTATTTGTGGTTTAGCCGTCTTAAGCTTTCAGCTGTTTAAGAGTCGCTTCTTTTACGTTAGTTAGGTAAAGTGAAAACAATACTTGTGCAGCAAAAGAAAAAGTGGGTTCCACACTGGCGAAAAGTTGTCAAAGTGAATGTGCAACCAACTTTCTTTTGACTTCAAATTCTACTATCAACGTAGGAAAAAAAGTAGTTTGCAGAATATGTAAACAAGAGACAAAAACACCATGAGTAAATTGTACGCTAATTTTGTAAGGAAACGCTGTTCCCAATCTGCAACATGTAGAGACACATTATGTAGCGATATTTACAGAATGTCCGCAGAAGATAAAAAAAAAAAAAAACCTATGGTAACTGAAGTTTCATAAAATTCGACTATGTTACATCTTTAAAGTAAGGTTCAAACGTTGTTATCCCGAATAATGGGTCATTATAATTAAGCTTTCCCTATTTAACAAGTTATAACACGGAAACCAATTACTGTACGAGTACCAAACTCGGTAGGATTAATGTCAAGGACATGGGGAAGAGAAAAAATGCGGAATAAATTCAATTGAAACAGTTTTAATGTGCTGCTACTCTAAATCATACCATTACATAGTGGTATCATTGCCGCTACAAAAGGGGCTCAATATGGCGCCCATCAGTATCCAGAAAAGTCTCAGAGCGCAGGACTGCATTCTGCACAGCAGAACGAAGCATGTCCTTAGTTATGTTGGCTACCTCTCTTAATATGCTGCACTTCAGATCAGCACATGTGTGGATATTTCCCTGGTAAATCCTGCCCTACAGGTAGCATCACAACCAGAAATCACAGGGAGTGAGATCAGGTGATCGTGCCGGCCAAACATTTTGAAATGATCGGCTAATAATTCGATCGTTTACAAGTGTGTTTAGGAGAAGCAGGTAAACTTTACGGGCGACATGCGGTGGGGCCCCATCTTCCATGAAAACTGTTGAGTTCAATGCGTCCCTCTCCTGTAGAGCGGATATGACATGCTGGTAAAGCACACCGCAGTAGCTCTGACCAGTCGCACTACAAGTCTTTGCTCCTTTAGCGCCAACCTGTTCAAAAAAGACTGGACCAATGATGAACGTATACAGGAAGCCACACCACATAGAGAGGAACTTCATGCACAGTGACTGGAGGTTAAGACCCCCACACTCTGCAATTCTGTGTTTTCACCACACCCATCAGAGAAAAATGAGCTTCGTCAGTCCATAGGACGGTTCATGGCCAGCCCTCTTCAGCTTCGACCCTTGCGAGAAAGTGAAGAGCGAAGTCAACACTCGATGTGCGTCCTGTGGTGCAAGCTGCTGTGCAATATGGGTCTTGTGAGGATACCACTTGAGAATGGTTCGAAGCACCTTCTGTACAGTGGACCTCGGGATGTTCAACTGTCGTGACACAGCACCATCACTGCCTGACCATCGGGAGTTGCGCGCAGCGTTGTCTGCCATAGAAATAGGGGCTTCATCAACCACCTACGGTGCAGCCGGTCGTCGGCCTCTTCCCGGAGCGGCGCCCAGTTCATGCTCCGCGCGGCTGGTGGAGAAAGAGAACCCTTCCACAATCCTTTCAGCCGGCCATATTTTCCAAGTGCAGCTGCAGCATTTCTGTTATTTTGATAATAGAGTTCCACCAATGATGCCCTGCTCCTTTTGTCCAAGCTCATGTGGACACTTCAACAAGTGGTCTGTGACTGGTCAGGTGTGAGACTTTGAATTACGAGGACTGATCACGGCAGCTGGTGGCCACAGTTGGACCTGGACGGTGGCGCTGTGACGCATGGAAGTCATGCACCCCACACTCTGGACATTAATGCTATCAAGTTTGGCACTCGTACAGTAATTGGTTTTCGACTTATAACGTGTTACATAGAGAGTTGAATTATAACCACCTGGTATGACTGATCAGATGGTTGGAATACATTAATTAGTACAATAACTCGTTGTTCGTCACCTACATTTCATCGTATAGGAATGTTTTAATTAGGGGCAGAGAATCCAATAGTCGTAAGCCATTTTAAAACCTCTTCACTCAAAAGGCGATGAATCACTGGTAATAAATTACCAAGATGTCTAATTATTGCTAGATTTTATTTATTCCATTTCAAGAAGAAAAATATTTAGACTACTAAAGGAATGCGACCTGAAAAAGGGCTGTCAACAGAACAAAATATATTTACTTTGACAGATGACATACTAGAAGGAATAAACTATAAATTATTGCCATTGTAAATATTTCGTGATGTAGTTAATGCTTTTCGCAGTGTGAAACATAATATCGCAAGGAAAAAATTGTAATGTTAGAATAGTGGACATTACAGGTTCATTATTTTGAGCTTGTCTGCATGCCAAAATGCAAGATGTATCAATTCTATGTATAAATAAAACTACACAGTTGCAGACTTCAGAAACTTTACTGGTTTCATACACTTACGATTCTACGTATATACACACATCAAAAGAAGTTTTGCCTCCAGAGCTGTCACTAAACCCTTCTAAAGATGTAAACAACCACGCATGAGCAGCGCCTATTAGACGGAGAGGGTCCGACAGCCGATCAGTTCCAGTCATTCCTCCAAGAAGGAGATGCACGGCTCTTGTTGTCTGTAGTTCAACCACGCCTAGATGGTCAGTACTGCGGTTCGATCGCGTTCGCATTGTTACTTTGTGCCAGGAAGGGCTCTCAACAAGGGAAGTGTCCAGGCGGCTCGGAGAGAACCAAGGCGATGTTGTCGGACATGGAGGCTATACAGAGAGAGACAAGAACTGTCGATGACATGCCTCGCTCAGGCCGCCCAAGTGCTACTACTGCAGTAGATGACCGCTACCTACGGATTGCGGCGCGGAGGAACCCTGACAGCAACGCCACCATGTTTATGGACGACGTGATCCACCAACCTCTCTGAGGGATCTACGCGAATCGCCGTTGAGGACTGGGACAATCTGGACCAACAGTGCTTTGATGGATTTGTGGATAGCATGCGACGACGAATACAGGCATGCATCAATGCAAGAGGACGTGCTACTGGATATTAGAGATACCGGTGTGCACTTCCGTCTGGGCCACCACCTCTGAAGGTCTCGCTGTATGGTGGCACAACATGCAGTGCGTGGTTTTCATGAGCAAAAAAAAGGGCGGAAATGATGTTTATGTTGATCTCTATTCCAATTTTCTGTACAGGTTCCGGATCTCTCGAAGCCGAGGTGATGGAAAACTTTTTTTGATGTGTGTGGATTGAAGCAGGAGAGAAAATTTATACTTAGTCGAGGAATCGAACCCGACTCTCCTACGTACTAGGCAGCTGCATTAGCCACTAACCCACCTTGTCACAGGTGTTAGCATAGCTGCGCGGATTATCCTGGTACAAACTTTCACTCGCTGCTGCTGTGTATATACATAAAATCATTTCTATATGAGACTAGTAAAGTCTCTGAGATGGTGTCATTTCGTTCGTATAAGTACCTGCACCTGGGTCTCAGGGTGGATCCCTTCCCCCCCCCCCCCCCCCCATTTCCAATCCATAGTGATTTGCTATTACAGACCATGGAGGGCCTCGGCAGTTCGTTTGTGTGTAAGGGGCAATTTAAAGTAGACTGGGGCGCCACCGAGAAATTAGATCGAGGAGTGAGGCGTGCCAGGGTAATCAGTGCAGTTGTGTGAGCAGCTGTGACAAGGTGTCTTAGTGGGTAATGCACCTGCCCAGTAAGCAGGAGACCCGAGTTCGATTCCCGGCCTTGGTACAGAGTGCCACTCGCTGCTTCAGTCTATATACATACATCCCATGTATGGTAATAGGGGGAAAGAGTTTGAAGCAATCAGACTTGGTGTAGCACAGGATCTGTCGTATATATCAAAGTTCATCAACTTGCATTCGCAGAAAATGCAAATTATATCCTCCTTCTCACACGCTTTTTTCGAGCGGCCTGAGTCGCCTTGACACGGTCCGCGCGGCTCCCCCAGCCGGAAGTTCGAGTCCTCCCTCTGGCACGGGTGTGTGTGTTGCCCTTAGCGTAAGTTAGTTTAAGTTAGATTAAGTAGTGTGTAATCTTAGGCGATAGCAGTTTGGTCCCATAAGACCTTATCACAAATTTAAAAAAAAAATCCTTTTTGCAGTCATAAATGGACACTTATAAAAAGTTGTGGAATTAATCTCACTGAAAATGAATGCAATAACATAATGCCGTACATCAACGAATGGTTCATGGCAAAAACGTTTTCATAAAATTTTGACAAGAATCAGTAATTCAGTTCACTATCTCTCTTAGGACTCTGCAAGCTATGAAACATTAAGTTCAAAGAAAGAATTAAATAGGGCTCGGTTCATAAAAGTATTGTTAATCACAACCTAGTATTATCTGTACGCCAAACTGAATATGATAGTATCAGAACGTGGAAGCATTTTGTAAGTATTATGTCTGGTTCTTATCATTTGGTAGAGATCTCTTAGACACACGCTATTTTGGCAATTGTTTGATGAGTTTATTAATGTCCTTTGTCATTACTGTTATTGATTTGGTCTCGAAAATGGTAGAAAACATGAATACAATATTATATTGAAAAACACACTTTGCAGTTTTCAAGAGCTTAACATTGCGGCAACTGTCCCTACTCCACTGGAGAGTATTTCCGCAGAAACCCTTTACGTTATTGTTTGCGGTAATGACAAAATTAATATTAGCTTCCTAATAAAGTAATCTTTCGCAAAGAAAAGCCATTTCCTTGTAATACACTTAAATGAAACGCATATGCTTGAGGCCTTCCCACGTCCCTGGAACTACTGTCTGCAAAATCTTAGGAACACAGCATGCTTCTCACACTGTGGGAACGGTTTATAATATCCCATTTTCTGTGTTGATGAAAAATATTTCGAGGGCAGAATGGTTCCTACATTACGAGAACTATTTATATTATCCGCTTTTGCATGCTTATGGTTCTGTCCACTGCAATGTGGTCAAAGAAATTCCAATAAAATGGTATGGCTTGCTCAAAGACCAATCGCAAACTCATTGAATATCTCTGGGATAATATATGAACCTGGTTGAAGGACTTCTTAGTTTAGTCATCATGCACAGCTGCTTTTTGAAAGTATATCTAAATATCACGACGAATGTATCATTAATGTCATCATTCCTTTCTTCCAGCAAAGACTACGGCATATTCCGTGCTGGATCTGATTTCCTTCATCATGAATGTTACTGTCGCCGACATAGTTAGCATGGTAAGTGAATATAACCTGTCAAAGAGTAACTGCCTAGTTTCGAGGGTTGTCTATAAAGTAATACACCGCATTTTTTTCCTTCAACTATTCTTTAGTGAACAGAATGTGAATTACACACACGAAAGAATGGTGTTTTATCTACACATCCTATTTTTCCACTTAATCTTTATCCCACTCTATGGAGCGTGTACGCCCTATCGGAACCAACCCTTGTACTGTGCCGGAGCCAGTGCTTCACTGTGTGGATCACCTCCTCATCGTCCTCAAAATGTCTTCCACGAACGGCATCATTTAATGGTCCAGCCAAGTGGAAGTCCGAGTGGGCTAGATCAGGTGTGTCAGGTGTAATGGTCTCCTCGACCGCTGCAAATCGTCGAGCTCCGCCGAACCGCCTTCTGATGACCTCATCCTCCGTACCCAGCGACTAACTGTGCTTCTGTCGTCAGCAGATGCTCCATAGACTTTGCACAAGCGTTTATGAATATTCTTTCTATGCAGTGAGAAATTCAATGACGGCACGTTGGATGTAACGTACATACCCTACAGACGCCATTTTGAAACTGTCCTGCAGCTACATTATCTGTCGGAAGTGACAGAAACTTGGCACGCTCACTCCGGAGACTTCAAAAAACACATACGTATCGTTTCGCATTTGTAGCATTGTTTCCGGCTGAGAAGAAAAATGCGGTGCATTACTTTCTGGGCAACCCCCCGTACTTTACTAAAAGGGGCGATCAAAATGCTTCCTTTAGAGAGCTTTGCTGCTGCGCATATGGAACGTAGCACGACTCTGATGCGAGTGTATAAGCATCGATATTTAGGCAAGGGACTAGTGTGCCATTTATGACTTGCTGACGCACTTGCAATGAATGCGGAAAGGTGAACTATAGCGACGTTATTACCAAATGCAAACAGGACCAACGTGCTGTCATTTTTTTCTTAGCCTTCGAGGGACAAATACGGGTAGACATCCGTCGAAGAATAAAAAATGAGTATGGAGCAGCATGTATGTCGAACACCACCGTTGTGGAATGATGCGCCAACTTTCGTGATGGTCACGATTCGACACAAGAGGCCGGTCGATCTGGGAGGCCAGACTCATCCATTATGCCATTTTAAGTGGGAGACTCTCGAGTAACCCTCCCCCAGCCCCTCCCACTCATAGTCATGATGATCACTCCTCTGGTGCCTTGCAAAATGCCTTGCAGGGTCGACAATTCCTGTCAGACGAGCATACACAGCAGGCAATTAAGGACTACTTCACGCAGCAAGACACGGTGTTTACCACACAAGTATCTTCAATCTACTGCGTCGGTGAGATGGTTGCCTCAGTGCTAACGTCGATTCCGCCACATTTGCATACCAGTTCTGAATTGCACGGCCTTCGAAGGAAACCTTTCCGATCGCTCGTCATACTTTTATATTACTAATTTTTCAGGATACATTTCGAGGAATTAAGGCTCATGGTACATACAAGTTTCTGTGTCTAGCCGTTGAAAAAGGCTCCTGTATTGAGCAGCTGAATTCACTTCAGTACGAAGATATTAATAGTTACTATTAGTATTATTATTATAACTATTATTACTTTTACTGCATTCTTCAATTAAAACAGCAAAATTTTTGTATGCATTCAACCAAAATATACAGATGAGCAATTGTGTACGTTACATGCACATTTAACAGCCCACGAATGTCAGCACACACAATCCAGTGGAAGGCCTCGTCACCCATCGCTGTATACTAAAAACAAAGAAAGCGCAACTTATAAATGCTCAGCATATGGTCACATTTGCAAGGTCATTTGTGCAGTGAATGTAAAATGATTCGTTCCATATCATTTCACCCCTAATTTTAATCTCCATCGTGAATGTTTCTTTTATTTCCGTCATTGCTGCTTCCGTGTGTAGATCGAACAGCAGGGGCGAAAGGCTGCATCCCTGCCTTACACCCTTTTCAATCCGAGCACTTCCCGTCTTATTGTCCTCTCTTGGCTCTTGTACGTACTGTACATTACCCGTCTTCCACTATAGCTTACTCCTACACAAGTGAAATGAATGCCGTGTCAGTACAGCTACGACGGTTTTCATTAATCATTAACAGTATCTGACGTTTCAGCTTTCCCACCGGTGAAACTGGTCACGACACACAGACGGTGACCTTACGACTTCCATTTTAACCAGGTCTAACCAAACCAAGCAAGGTTACGTACTGTTAAGACACTGGACCAGCATTCGGGAGCACGACGGTTCAGATACCCAAGCATACTGGAATTTTCCTTAGTTCCCATAACACAAGGCGAATGCCAGAACGGTCGTTTTGAAAATGACAAGGCTGGTTTTCTTCCTGATCCAGCCCCGAAACGAGCTTCTACTCCGTCTGTAATGACGAGACGTCGTTCGCAGTCTTTCTTATGGACGTAATCTAGAGTGTCAAGCGATGCGCTGGTACGTTCTGTTAATTCGTGTTACTTACGTTTAACACTAAGATTAGATGACGACATTGTTATCCTCAGTGAATGCGAAGAAGAATTTCAGAATCTGTGCTGTGGAATGAACTGTGTTATGAGTACCTAAAATGGATTGAGGGTAGACCGGAAGCAGACAAACGTAATGCTATGTAGTAGAAATCAGAATAGCGGGAAACTTAAGATCCGAATTGGCGGTCACAAAGTAGAGGATGTTAAGGAATTCTGCTGCTTTGGAAGCAAATTACCCATGACGGACGAAGTAAGGACGATATAAAAAGCAGACTAGCGCAGGCGCCGGCCGCTGTGGATGAGCGGATCTGGGCGCTTCAGTCTGGAACCGCGAGCCCGCTACGGTCGCAGGTTCGAATCCTGCCTCGGGCATGGATGTGTGTGATGTCCTTAGGTTAGTTAGGTTTAAATAGTTCTAAGTTATAGGAGACTGTTGACCTTAGATGTTAAGTCCAATAGTGCTCAGAACCATTTGAACTAGCGCAGGCAAATAGGGCATTCCTGGCCAACAGAAGTCTATTGGTATTAAATACAGGACTTAATTCGAGGAAGAAAATTCTGAAAATGTATGATTGGAGTATAGCATTGCATGTTAGTGAATCACGAACAGTGGGGAAACAAGAACAGAAGAGAATACAATCATTTGAGATGTGGTGCTATAGAAGGACAATGAAAATTAGGTGGACTTATCTGAGAAGGAATGAGGAGATTCTCCGCACAATCGGCGAGGAGAACAGCATGTGGAAAATATTGAAAATAAGGAGGGAAAGAGTGGAAGGAAATATGTTAAGATATCAAGGAATAACAGCGTGGTAGTTAAAGGAGCTGCAAAAGGCAAAAACTGTAGGGAAAGGCAGAGACAGGAATGTATTGGGTATACGTGCTATCCTCAAACGAAGAGGTTCGCACAGGTAAAGAATTCGTGGCGGGCAACGTTAAACCAGTCAGAAGACTGACGACAAATAAATAAAAAGATAAATACTCCAATGAATTAAAAAAAATAGAAATTTTCTCTGAGAGTTCCGCCATATCGTTTTGTGACGCCCTCTATCTGCTTCTAAAGTCACAATACTGAGGAAGATACTTCACACCGGTGTTAGTCTCTGCCTATGGCATTCCATTCGCATATGGAGTGGGAGAAAACAGACTACAATTCGATAAACATTCCAATGTCTCCCGAAGTCTATCGCGGTTCCTGCGCGAGATACGGCATGGACGAACCTGCCTCAGATTACATTACCAGAAATCACAGGCAATCCACTTATTTCGTTAGCACAAGACAAACTGTTTGTACAGAAAACACAAATTATTACGGAAAAATGAATTGCTAACATTCAAACAAAACTCTTCGTACTTCTCATTTTCCTCGCGATATTGCAGGAGTTGTTTTCTCCAGTATTTCGGAGAAGACAGCACACACATGAACTCCCACTCTATAGGAGCGGGTCATTTCTCGGCAACTATACTCACAGATCCGGACGAGTGCGCGCTCTTCATAGGCTTGCAGGCCATGGACTCACCTGGGAAGAAAAAACAACATAATTATCGTACAAGTCTTAATTGATCAACTAAGATTTAACTTGCATAGTCAGGTACAATGATCAGATTTAAATGGCTGGTCAACAGAGCGATATAATTAAATCGGTTTGTACAGTATGCAAAATGTTCGAAAATCCTATAGGAGCTTACATTAAGGTTTAGATAGGCGTATAACAAAGATCGTCTGAGTGGTTTTTACTCTTAAGACCTGCACGTTGCCATGAACAACGTAAATCGGCTGATCGTCGTTGCGCTCATAGCGCCTGCCCCATTGTCAACGCAGGGATGCCGCCGTTTGGCGTTATAGATGTAGTACAACTCCACGCGGCGGGGAATGCGTGGTGATGTTCTGTCCCTCATATTTCGCTGCCGTTATTGCCTGCTTACAATGCAGTGACGACTGTTCCCGCACATTGCACCTAAAACCAGAGGAAGGAAGTCGTCGCAGCCAACAATGAGACCTCTTCTCCCATACACCTTTTCTTTTCTTTCCTTTTGAGTCTTCAGCCTTCTCATTGGTTTGATGCGGGCCGCCACAAATTCCTCTCCTGTGCCAACCTATTCATCTGAGAGAAGCACTTCAAAGCTACGTCTTCAGTTACTTGCTAGATGTCTTCCTCTGTAGTTTCTATGCTCTACAGCTTCCTCTAATACCGTGGGAGTTATTCCCTGAAGTCTTTACAGAAGTCCTATCATCCTATTCCTTCTTCTTGTCGGTGTTTGCCACATACTGCGCAGGGCCTCCTCATTTCTTATCAGTCCACCTAATTTTCAACATTCCTCTGTAGCATCACTTCCCAAAACTTTTGATTCTCTTCTGTTACGGTTTTCCCACAGTCCAAGTTTCACTACCATACAATACTGTGTTACAAACGTACATTCTCAGGAATTTCTTCCTCAAATTAGGACTTATGTTTGATACTAGTATACTTCTGTTGGCCAGGAATGCTCTTTGTGCCAGTTGTAGTCTGCTATTGATCTCCTCCTTGCTCCGTCGTTCTGCTGCCTAGGTAGCAGAAATCCTGAACTTCATCTACTTCGTGACCATCAATCCTGATCTTAAGTTTCTTGCTGTTCTCATTTCTGCTGCCTCTCATTACTTTGGCCTTTCTTCAATTTACTCTCAAGCCATATTCTTTATTCATTACATTGTTCATTCCTTTCAGCAGATCATGTAATTCTTCTTCACTTTTCACTCAGGATAGCAATGTCATCAGCGAATCGTATCATTGATATCCTTTCGCCTTGAATTTTAATGCCACTCTCGAACCTTTCTTTCACTTCCGTCATTGCTTCCTCGATGTACAGATTGAGCAGTAGAGGCGAAAGACTATACCCCGTCATACATCCTTTTTAATTCGACTACTTCGTTCTTGGTCGTCCACTCTCATTATTTCCTCTTGGCTCTTATTCATATTGTATCTTACCCGTCTTTTCCTATAGCTTACCCCTATTTTCCCCAGAATTTCGAAAATCTTGCACCAGTTGACACTGTCGAACGATTTTTCCAGGTCGACGGATTCTATAAACGTGTCTTGATTTTCCTTTAGTCTTAGTTCCATTATCAACCGCAACTTCAGAATTGCCTCTCTGGTGCCTTTACCTTTCCTAAAGCCAAACTGATCGTCATCCCATTCATCTTCAATTTTTTTTCCATTCTTCGGTATATTTTCCTTGACAGCACCTTGGATGCATGAGCGGTTAAACGGATTGAGCGATAATTCTCGCACTTGTCAGCTCTCGCAGTCTTCGGAATTGTGTGGATGATATTCTTCCGACAGTCAGATGGTATGTCGCCAGACTTTTAAATTGTACACACCAACACGAATAGTCATTTAGTTGCCACTTCCCCAATGATTTTAAAGATCCTGTTGGAATGTTGTCCATTATTTCTGCCTTATTTGACCAAGTTTCGAAAGCTCTTTTAAATTATTATTGTAATACTGGTTAACCTACCTCTTCTAAATCTACTCTTGCCTCTTCTTCTATCACATCAGACCAATCTTCCCCCTCAAAGAGATCTCCAATGCACTCTTTCACCTATCCGCTTTCTCTTCTGCATATAACAGTGGAATTCGCATTGCACTCCTAATGTTAGAAATCTGGCTTTTATTTTCACTTAAGGATGTTTTACCTTTTCTACACGCTAAGTCACTCCTTCCGACAGCCATATCTTTATCGATTTCTTCACTTTTTCATGCAGCCATTTCATCGTAGATTCCCTCCACTTCCTACTTATTTCATTCCTCAATAACATGTATTTCTGTATTCCTGAATTTCAATCTACACTTCCATACTTCCTTCTTTTATCTGTCAACCGAAGTATTTCTTCTGTTGTATTGTATTGTATGGTATGAAACTGGGGACCTATAAACGACGGAGAGGCTTCGTCCCCGCTGTAGCCTTCAGTGGTTCACAACCCCACAACAGACTACAGCAGTCCATTCACCCCACCGCCGCCCCACACCGGCCCCAGGGTTATTGTGCGGTTCAGCACCCAGTGGACCCCCAGGAAACTCTCACACCAGATGAGTGTAACCCCAATGTTTGCGTGGTAGAGTAATTATGGTGTACGCGTACGTGGAGAAAGTGTTTGTGTAGCAACCGCCGACACGTGTAGCTGAGGCGGAATAAGAGGAACCAGTCCGCATTCGCCGAGGCAGATGGAAAACTAACTTAAAAACCACCCACAGACTGGCCGGCACACCGGACCTCGACAACTAATCCGCGAGGCGGATTCGTGCCGGGGACCGGCCCGCCTTCCGGCCCGGAATGCAGTGCGTTAGCCAGTTCGGCTAACCGGGCGAGCCATTTCTTCTGTTACTCATTGTCTCTTCGTAGTTGCCTTCTTTGTACCTATGTTTTTCCTTCAAACTTCTGTGATTGCCCTTGTTAGAGATGTCCATTCCTTTTCAGCTATACTGCCTACTGAGCTATACCTTACTACGGTAGCTATAATCTTAGGGGCCGGCCGAAGTGACCGAGCGGTTCTAGGCGCTACAGTCTGGAACCGCGCGACCGCTACGGTCGCAGGTTCGAATCCTGCCTTGGGCATGGATGTGTGTGATGTCCTTAGGTTAGTTAGGTTTAAGTAGTTCTAAGTTCTAGGGGACTAATGACCACAGCAGTTAAGTCCCATAGTGCTCAGAGCCATTTGAGCCATTTACAATCTTAGGGACCTTCAAGCGTATCTCGCCATTCCTTAGCACTTCCCTACACCACTTCTTTCCGCATTGATTCTTCCTGACTAATCTCTTAAACTTCAGCCTACTCTTCATCACTACTACATTGTGATCTGAGTCTATTTCTGCTCGTGGATGCGCCTTACAACCCAGTATTGAATTTGCAAATCCCTGTCTAACTACGATGTAATCGGTCTGTTCCAGCCTTTTCCAACTGCAACTCTTCCTCTTGTGTTTCTTGAACAGAGTAGTAACTGAAATTTATTACAGAACTCAATTAGTCTCTCTGCCTTCCCATTCCCGTTAAGAATCCTATTTCTCCCATAACACTTTCTTCTACTCCTTCCTCTGCAATCGCATTCCAACCGCCCATGACTATTACATTTTTTCCCATTACGTACTGAATTACACGTTCAGTATCCTCATACGCTCCCTCTGTCTCGACGTGGTCATGTGTAACTGAACCATCATGGTCAGTGTTGGTTTCCTGTCTATTCTACATCTGCATCTACATCTACATGGTTACTCTGTAATTCACATTTAAGTGCTTGGAAGAGGGTTCATCGAACCACAATCATACTCTCTCTACCATTCCACTCCCAAACAGCGCGCGGGAAAAACGAACACCTAAACCTTTCTGTTCGTCCTCTGATTTCTCTTATTTTATTTTGATGATCATTCCTACCTATGTAGGATGGGCTCAACAAAATATTTTCGCATTCGGAAGAGAAAGTTGGTGACTGAAATTTCGTAAATAGATCTCGCCGCGACGAAAAACGTCTTTGCTTTAATGACTTCCATCCCAACTCGCGTATCATATCTGCCACACTCTCTCCTCTATTACGTGATAATACAAAATGAACTGCCCTTTTTTGCACCCTCTCGATGTCCTCCGTCAATCCCACCTGGTAAGGATCCCACACCGCGCAACAATATTTGAACAGAGGACGAACGAGTGTAGTGTAAGTTGTCTCTTTAGTGTACTTGTTGCATCTTCTAAGTGTCCTGGCAATGAAACGTAACCTTTGGCTCGCCTTCCCCACAATATTATCTATGTGGTCTTTCCAACTGAAGTTGTTGGTAATTTTATCACTCAGGTACTTAGTTGAATTGACAGCCTTGAGAATTGTACTATTTATCGAGTAATCGAATTCCAACGGATTTCTTTTGGAACTCATGTGGGTCGCCTCACACTTTTCGTTATTTAGCGTCAACTGCCACCTGCCACACCATACAGCAATCTTTTCTAAGTCGATATGCAACTGATACTGGTCTTCGGATGACCTTACTAGACGGTAAATTACAGCATCATATGCGAACAACCTAAGAGAACTGCTCAGGTTGTCACTCAGGTCATTTATATAGATCAGGAACAGCAGACGTCCCAGGGCGGTTCCCTGGGGAACACCTGATGTCACTTCAGTTTTACTCGATGATTTGCCGTCTATTACTACGAACTGCGAACTTCCTGACAGGAAATCCCGAATCCAGTGGCACAACTGAGACGATATCCCATAGGCCCGCAGCTTGATTAGAAGTCGCTTGTGAGGAACGGTGTCAAAAGCTTTCCTTTGCCACCTGCCACACCATACAGCAATCTTCTGTCTATTCTTATAAGACCAGCCCTATTACTGAACTACTTACAGTAACAGACTCACTGTCTTACCTTCTTGTTCATAATGAATCCTACTCCTGTTACACCATTTTCTGCTGCTGTTTATACTACCTTGTTCTCATCCTAGCAGAAATCGTTGTCTTCTTCCCATTTCAAACGGTACAAATTGCTCTGCGCACTATGGGACTTAACTTCTGAGGTCATCAGTCCCCTAGAACTTAGAACTACTTAAACCTAACTAACCTAAGGACATCACACACATCCATGCCCGAGGCAGGATTCGAACCTGCGACCGTAGCGATCGCGCTGTTCCAGACTGTAGTCTTCCCATTTCATTTCACTGCCTCCACTGTATGTAGATCAAGCCTTTGTATTTCCCTTTTCAGATTTTCTAGCCTACTTACGACGTTCAAGCTTCTGACATTCCACGCTCCGATTCGTAGAACCATATCCTTCCGTTGGTTATTCAATCTTTTTCTCATCGATACCTCCCCTTTGGCAGTCCCTCCGGGAGATCATAACGGGGGACTATTCCGGAATCTTTTGCCAATGGGGAGATCATCATCCCACAATTTCAGCTATAGGCCACAAGTCCTGTGGGTACACATTATGTGTCTTTAATTCACTGGTTTTCCATTGTCTTCTGCATCCTCACGCCGTTGATCATCGCGCATTCTTACGCCTTTAGGGACAATTTCCCACCTCAGGAGCCAGAGAGTGCCCTGATCCCCTGTCTGCTCCTTCGCCCTCTTTGAAGAGGCAGTTGGCAAAATGAGACTGACTTTTTATGTCGGATGTCTGCGGCCGCCAATGCTGACTTTTATTCAAAATTTAAGCGGTGGCGGTGACCGAACACCGGACCAAGGACGTTTACATTATTATTCACAGACGATACCCCTATTGTTTGTCGTATTTGGTCATAGGGACGGCACATGACATCCCTTGAAGTTCGCTGTTGATCCCTTCACTCAGTTTTTTTATTACAGAGACCAGTCAGCTCTCTGACCGAAAACTTTGAGCCACCGTACTGGCTCCCCTGGATCACACATACAACTGCATGACGTCACTGAAGCCACAAGTTACGCTCGAGCTCGGCAGAATCAATCACAGTCTCACTTGTAACCGTAAGTTTCTTTGATAGAAAGTGCCGAATGTGCAAATGTGACGTCGTCTGAAACACAGCTACAGCCGATTACAGAGTTAGAATTTGTATCAGTCTTTGATCGTAACGATTTTTTTAAAACTGAGATTACTGCTTTCGACCACGGAAAAACGAAAGGACGTTCATACAAAATTGTTTTACCATCTTGCATCGCACCCTCTTGTATTTATCCACATTCTTTTTGTATCTTGTAGCCCGATATATGAAGATGAACATAATCGATAAAATTATGAAATTTCTGCAGGTAAATGGTATTCATTATTACTGTACCGTAGACCAAGCATTTTCGGTCTCTCGGACAACAAGTTTAGCGTGCTGTTACTAGTTCATCGACAGGGGAAATTAGCTGACGGCATTGGGGAGTATTCAGCGGAAATTCTGTACGTCATGATCAGGACTCGCAAGTTGGGGCCGTTACGATGAACGCAGCGAGAAATTAAAGGCGATACGTGAGTAGATTTTCGGTTATACCATTAGACTCGGTAGTTTGCATACTAGGGCCTCTTACCTCAAATACATTCACCCTTCTCCATCATCACTGAAAGTTCGTAACGTCATCATGGAATCACCCTGTATAAAACTATTTCGCAACGTTCTACCTCCGAAACGTCAGAAAATAGCTTTTCATATCGAGCACAACCTCTCAGCCAGCAACTTTTAACTGAAGGGAACACAGGCTGTTGAAAGCCTGCGTTGTATGTGTAAGACCCTTCCTTATTCACTTCATGGTGTTGCGTAACATGTATAAGGTAGAATCTTTCACGACTGACAATGCATGATTGCTGGTTTCTTATCATTTCGGACTATACCAAATGGAGTATAAATTTTAAAATGCATAACAATGGATGACAAAAAGAGGCGGATTTTCATTAGATTTATGTTAGCATATATAGTAATGCGATGTAACAATTTGTTCAAAAATGGGTTCAAATGGCTCTGAGCACTGTGGGACTCAACTGCTGAGGTCATTAGTCCCCTAGAACTTAGAACTAGTTAAACCTAACTAACCTAAGGACATCACAAACATCCATGCCCGAGGCGGGATTCGAACCTGCGACCGTAGCGGACTTGCGGTTCCAGACTGCAGCGCCTTTAACCGCACGGCCACTTCGGCCGGCCAACAATTTGTGTTTCCCTTGTTTTACAGAAGTTGTTAATGCCATAAGATAGGCCCGAAGCATGTTGAGTTAAGTAAATCACACATTTTCGCCAGCTGGTGTGTAGTTATCTGCTTTCTCATGTCGTGGTACAGTTGTACAATGGCTCCACAGCAATTAACGAATCACTGTCTACACAGGACGACATTGAGAATTTCTTATGTTAGCTAAATTACAAACATATCCATCAAAAGTTTTCGAACAACACTTTATTTTTAAATGCATGGTACAGAAAACAAATATTGGCTCTGAGGCATGGGTGCATATTGACATGCAATGTGTCCAGATCACCAAATAAAATCAAAAAAATTAGGAAGATCTGAAACGACAAGACCGTCTGTTTCCCAGGGTGGGTTTTTCACAGCACTCCTGAGCAACACCAACACGTGGTGGACCGTCCCCTTGATCAAATGGCTCTGAGCACTATGGGACTCAACTGCTGTGGTCATAAGTCCCCTAGAACTTAGAACTACTTAAACCTAACTAACCTAAGGACATCACACACATCCATGCCCGAGGCAGGATTCGAACCTGCGACCGTAGCGGTCGTGCGGTTCCAGACTGCAGCGCCTTTAACCGCTCGGCCACTCCGGCCGGCCCCCTTGTTCAGATGCAAGCTTGAATCCGTCGTGCCGTCTATTAAACCAAAATGCCAGGGCTGCTCCAAAATGTCCCGCTCTTCAGTGGCGATTCTACGTAAGTCGCGCAGAGCACGTGTTCCTTGGCGACGTCCAAAATCAGATCGTTTCAGTTACATGTTAGATTGTGTTTATGTCCGGGAAGATACATGCCGCATCATTCCAGTGACCCTTAGCATGCTACAAGAACGTGGTGACGAGTACAACGTGATGAGTATGAGGGTTATCATATACCAAGATGAACTTATCACCGAAATGTTGGTGATAAGGTCCCACTACTGGTTGCAGAATCTCATCCCTGTAGCGCAGAGTAATGACATTGCTGCCAACAGCCACGAGAGACGTGCAGCAGCCCGATGTAATGCCACCCCACAACATCACTCCACCACCATCCTCTGGCACATTTGGGACACAATGTTGAAGGCGTTCGATATTACCGAGTTGTCTTCACACACGTCGTCCGCGTTTATCACTGTGCTAATAGATCTGAGTTTCGCCCGTAAGAAACAACTGGCCCCATCTTGGGGCGACTACTCTGCATTATTTCTTTCCCGTCTGTGTTGTGGTGTACGACGTGCTGCTCACCGTGGTCGTCGGGAATGGAGATTCGCACATGCAAACGGTTCCTAACAGTTTGATGCGGTACATAACGTCCTCTAGCCTTTCCGAGCGCCGAATTTATTTCTGAAGCATTCAACCCACGGTTCCTTTGACTCTAAAACCGTAGACATCGATCATCCTGTGCACCTGTCGAACGTGGCCAGCCGAAGTGGCCGTGCGGTTCTAGGCGCTGCAGTCTGGAACAGCGAGACCGCTGTGGTCGCAGGTTCGAATCCTGCCGCGGGCATGGATGTGTGTGATGTCCTTAGGTTAGTTAGGTTTAACTAGTTCTAAGTAATAGGGGACTAATGACCTCAGAAGTTGAGTCCCGTAGTGCTCAGAGCCATTGGAACAATTTTTTGTCGAACGTGTACGGCCTGTGCTGTGTAAGTTCTCAACATCACCTGTCAATTGGAACCTATTCCATGTCCTTCCTACTTCACTTTGATTATGGCGCACACGTCGATCAACTTCTCTGAAGCATCTGTAATGTGCCCCTGCTGGTGACGTACTTTTAACCTAAATGCTGCAGTCCGTTCGAATACGGCATGCTACTGGTACGTACCGCTCATGGTAACTGTGTGTATACTACTGGCCATTAAAATTGCTACACCACGAAGATGACGTGCTACAGACGTGAAATTTAGCCGACAGGAAGAAGATGATGTGATATGCAAATAATTAGCTTTTCAGAGCATTCACACAAGGTTGGCGCCGGTGGCGACACCTACAACGTGCTGACATGAGGAACGTTTCCAACCGATTTCTCGTACACAAACAACAGTTGACCGCCGTTGACTGGTGAAACGTTGTTATGATGCCTCGTTTAAGGAGGAGACATGCGTACCATCACGTTTCCGACTTTGATAAAGGTCGGATGAAGCCTATCGCGATTGCGGTTTATCGCATCGCGACATTGCTGATCGCGCTGGTCGAGATCGAATGACTGTTTGCAGAATATGGAATCGGTGGGTTCAGGAGGACAATACGGAACGCCGTGCTGGATCCCAACGGCCTTGTATCACTAGCAGTCGAGATGACAGGCATCTTATCCGCATGGCTGTAACGGATCGTGCAGCCACGTCTCGATCCCTGAGTCGACAGATGGGGACGTTTGCAAGACAACAACCATCTGCACGAACAGTTCGACGACGTTTGCACAAGCATGGACTATCAGCTCGGAGACCATGGCCGCGGTTACCCTTGACGCTGCCTCACAGACCTGAGCGCGTGCGATGGTGTACTCAACGACGAACCTGGATGCACAAATGGCAAAACGTCATTTTTTTGGAAGAATCCAGGTTCTGTTTACAGCATCATGATGGTCGCATCCGTGTTTGGCGACATCGCGGTGAACGCACACTGGAAGCGCGTATTCGTCATCGCCATAGTGGTGTGTCACCCGGCGTGATGGTATGGGGTGCCATTGGTTACACGTCTCGGTCACCTCTTGTTCGCACTGATGGCACTTTGAACAGTCGACGTTACATTTCAGATGTGTTACGACCTGCGGCTCTACCTTTCGTTCGGTCCCTGCGAAACCCTACATTTCAGCAGGATAATGCACGACCAAATGTTGCAGGTTCTGTACGGGCCTTTCTGGATACAGAAAATGTTCGACTGCTCCCCTGGCCAGCACATTCTCCAGATCTCTCACCAACTGAAAACATCTGGTCAAGGGTGGCCGAGGAACTGGGTCGTCACAATACGCCAGTCACTACTCTTGATGAACTGTGGTATCGTGATGAAGCTGCATGGGCAGCTGTACCTGTACACGCCATCCAAGCTCTGTTTGACTCAATGCCCAGGCGTATCGAGGCCATTATTACGGCGTGAAAATGAAATCACATGTCAGCTTTAGTATAGTATATTTGTCCAACGAATACTAGTTTATCATCTGCATTTCCTCTTGGTGTAGCAATTTTAATGGCCAGTAGTGTACGTTCACAGCTAGCGCTACTAGTGGCCTCGCGATGCGATGAGTACAGGAACACACCTGCACGACTTCGGGGGGGGGGGGGGGGGGGGGGGGGGATGCAAAAAGTTTTGTTGATGTGTGTGGCATGATATTGACACTACGCAGTTGTCACGGTCATTACAGTTTTTTTTTTTTTTTTTTTTTGCTTGCTTTCCATGATTTAACAGAGCGACTGGGACCTATTCTGCACGTCGGCCCCCTGGTACGTGGCCAACCACGTCTTACGGTCGGTGCCAATGCTACAGGCAGTCGTCTGGGAGGCACGGCAAGACGTCAGCCGCCTCCTCCAGTTCTGCTACTTGTTCACGCTGATCACGTTAAGTGAGTCCATAAAAGTCCAACTATGAAGAATCAAACGTGTCAAGTACTGCACACAGGATTAACTACATAACGAGCTTTCCATTTCTGTGCTATATTGCTGTCCAGTACGTTGAGAAATCTTTGATACCCATGAAACAGCATTTCGCCTTTGTGGCACCGTGTGCACTGAACTGTGGCGGGACAACACCGATAGAAGCGGGACATAAAGGCCATTCAACACTGACAGGTGATTCAGACGTTTCAAACACTACTGAAAAAACGAAAGCTACAGCAACCGTGACACATATCAGTGAGGTTATTTTGTTCAAAACTGACATTTCGAGAGCGTAAATTCTTTATGCAAACATGAAAACAGCGACCAATCATTGTTAACAATCCTATGCATTCACACAAATAGCACTGCTACAGACTTCGAAATCATAGGCTGACCAGACGTCTGCCCACGTTTTTTGTAGTTTCCAGTAGGACTGTGGTTATTTTTAAAAAATATCGGGAATCCGATATAACGATATATAAAAAGATTCGTTATCAGCTCCCGACATACAGGAAAAAGTATCGGTACATCGAAAAATCAACGGAAGAATTATCGACGTACCTGCCTATAAAAATACCGGCTTCACATTGTATAAATACTTCCGGTTTTAGAGCTATATACTTAAGTATTGATTCATTATCAGTTATTTTGTACATCAACAAGCTCGTAGCCTGCCTATTCCCCTTAAAGAAAAACGAAGCGCGTTCACGCTTGGCTGCAACCACTTTACTAAAAATGGTGACTGCATGTACGTGGCAAAACCCGGTGGGTCTGTTGTTCGGTTTCGTCACATATCGGATTTGTCCGGAACGCTTCGTGACGACTTCCCTGTTTTTACATTTCTGCCAACGCCAGCGAGCAAGCAGTTGTAGTTCAAAATGGCGTGTTAAAGTTAAACGTTGCACCGAGGGCGATTACGCCAGCATTTCCCCTCACATGTCTCCGTGTGAATAAATAGCACACTAGTTCCTATAAATATTTTTTTCTTTTTTTTTTAACACAACTGATGTGCTATTTCTTCACATCGGATATCATCTTATTCCACTCACACCGCCACCGCCCTGGGTATCGGACTATTTCTTTGTACCACATATAATTGCTTCATACAGCTAAAGAGAAAGATTGGACGTGATGAAAGCTAAAAACGTAGTAAGACTCCTTCACACAAGTAAAATTATGTTCTACACAATTTCAAAGGAACAATTTTAAATGTTTACTGAAAATTGTGGAAAACATATAGAATAAAAATATGGGCAATGGATACTGCCCTTTTGATATCGAGTTATCGATATACCGGTGAAAAACCATCTCCGACGTATATCGTTATCTTAGGGAGAAAATTTTGTACATCGATACGTCAAACGCTCTAGTGGTGATGTCCTACAGTAATATAAACAGTTCGAGAAACTTTTTAACGGTAGCATAAGTTAAGTGTTGAAAACATTCTACACTTGGTGTAGTGAACAATTATTACAAAACGAATTTCTGGACCGATATTGCTTATGAATGCCTGTGTTCGTTATCTCTGCGATGTTCGATTCTTTGATCAGACTTCACTATCAAATGCACAGCTATCCTGGCTGCGTGCAGACAAGTGCACAGACTTGTATACCCTCTGTCTTTCCTCCTGCCTCATCAACGAACAATGTTCCTCGTAACTCTCCTCAACCTTAACGCTCTTGCATGAACAACAATGGCAGAAGCACCCGTTCCCATCAGAGAAAAGTTCTTTCTGTCCAAATCCATCGTTCAGCCACTTTCTCTCTAAGTCCTTCTCACAAGGGAACCTCCCCATCGCACGCCCCTCAGATTTAGTTAAAAGTTGGCACAGGGATAGGCCTTGAAAAACTGAACACAGATCAATCGAGAAAACAGGAAGAAGTTGTGTGGAACTATGAAAAAAATAAACAAAATATACAAACTGAGTAGTCCATGTGGAAGGTACGCAACATCAAGGAAGGTGTGAGCTACGAGCGCCGTGGTCCCGTGGTTAGCGTGAGCAGCTGCGGAACGAGAGGCCCTTGGTTCAAATCGTCTCTAGAGTGAAAAGTTTAATTTTTTATTTTCAGAAAATTATCAAAGTTCAGGCACTCACACATTATCAACTTCGCTCTCCACAATTCCAGAACATGTTCAGATTTGCTTGGACATATGCCGGATTTGACGGTCTACACACGGAAACATTTGAAAACGCAAAAAACATATGTTTTGACAGAGCACAGGGAAAACTGTGCGACTGTGAAACTGTTGCATTCATTTGTTGCAGTTTATGTGACAAACTCTTATGTTTCCATCACTTTTTTGGGAGTGATTATCACATCCACAAGAAAACCTAAATCGGGCAAGGTAGAAGAACCTTTTTACCCATTCGCTAAGTGTGCAAGTTAGATGGGTCGACAACATATTCCTGTCATGTGACGCACATGCCGTTACCAGTGTCGTATACAATACATCAGACGTGTTTTCCTGTGGAGGAATCGTTTGACCTATGACCTTGCGATCAAATGTTTTCGGTTACTATTCGAGAGGCACGTCCTTTCGTCTACTAATCGCAAAACACAGACACTAAACTTATTACAGTGACGTCAATGAATGAACGGACAGATCGTAACTTTGCGAAAACAAAGAAAGTAAAATTTTCACTCGATGGAAGACTCGAACCAAGGACCTCACGTTCCACAGCTGCTCACTCTAACCACGGGACCACGGCGCTCCTCAGCTTACACAGTCCTTAATGTTGCCTATCTTGCGCATGGACTACTCATTTTGTATATTTTGGTTATTTTTTCGATAGTTCCACACAACTTCTTCCTGTTTTCTCGATTGATCTGTGTTCAGTTTTTCAAGGCCTATCCACTGTGCCAACTTACAACTAAATCTGAGGGGGGTGCGATGGGGAGGTTCCCTTGTCAGCAGCAAGAACGCGACTCTGGAATAATACCCCACCGTGTATTAGAGAACTGAATAAAGCCTGTAGCTTCCGAAGACAGTTAATGACATATCTACTAAGGACACAATAACGATTATCGTTGTCCTTGTACGCACTCATTACGCCAGTACAGCCTTCTTTCCAACCACATCTTCTATTTTTACCCCAGCATTCTCACCTGGTTCAATCTCATTTCCCCAGATCTCGCTATTTCAGAAAACATCCGTTTTATAAACCTATAATTTTTTTTAATATCTCCATCATTATGTTATTATTGTCATTATTATTTTAATGTTCCATTATTATTATTACTATTAGTGGCAGCAGCTACAGTAGTTCGACTACTATCAGTGTTAACTTT
The DNA here is from genome assembly GCF_023864345.2 of Schistocerca serialis cubense. Classification (NCBI taxonomy): domain Eukaryota; kingdom Metazoa; phylum Arthropoda; class Insecta; order Orthoptera; family Acrididae; genus Schistocerca; species Schistocerca serialis. The sequence goes on along the minus strand of NC_064646.1, from coordinate 87,787,717 downwards.
ATCAGCTCACAATCAGTATTATTTGCTCAAATTTCCACTTCAAACACTCAAACCATTTGCCGGCAGTGGTGGCCGAGCGGTTCTAGGCGCTACAGCCTGGAACCGCGCTACCGCTACGGTCGCAGGTTCGAATCCTGCCTCGGGCATGGATGTGTGTGATGCCCTTAGGTTAGTTAGGTTTAAGTAGTTCTAAGTTCTAGGGGACTGATGACCTCAGAAGTTAAGTCCCATAGTGCTCAGAGCCATTTGAACCATTTTTGAACTCAAACCATTTAATTTGTTATATTAAAGTTGTTATTTCGTAAGGAACTATGACGGAAAAACAGTACTGTATGAGTGAAACCCTGTTCCGATGCAGGGGAAAGTAGCCTACTTCGACCGTGACCTAATTTGTAGCACTGCTAGAAAATTCGTACGTCCTATACTAGCCGACATCTAGCGAGGCCAGCGTAAACAGGAGGAAGAGAGGACAATCAGCATAGGTAGTACAAACTCCTGGTCACTTAAATCGCCTAATCTCTCTTCCTTCGATTTTTTTTAAGGTCTTATGGGACCAAACTGCTGAGGTCATTGGTCCCTAAGCCTAAACACTTCTTAATCTAACTTAACCTAACTTACGCTATGGACAACACACACAAGCCCATGCCTGAGGGAGGACTCGAACCTCCGACGGGGGCAGCCGCAAGGCCGTGACAAGGCGCCTAAGACCGCGCGGCTACACAGCGCGGCCTGCGATTTTTTACTATGGCGCTCACTGAAAGCTTAGATGTACTCAAATAGTCCTCACAGTCTGGAACAGCTCCAGCAGAGCACTAAAAAGGCTATAGATGCTATCCGTCAGGCGGAGTTGCTACGCATTCCTCAGTTCGATAAATCGAGCACACCGCTGCATCAGACATCACCGGTGGCCGTCTCCTGCGTATTCTGCGATATTCATCATCAGATGTCAGTGCAGCGTCAGTCTTATTGTAAACATTTTCCATGCCAGTTGCACAAGGTGGTTCAAAATGAATATACGAGTTCTGTGCGCAAAGTGAAGAGTATGGAACGACCTGGAGTGGCTGAAGAACGGGTTGAACGAATCCGAGTTCTTCGCGTTTTGTCTCAAAAAATCAGTTCGGAAAGGCAAGTTGTGCAGTAGCAGTTCCAGTGGCGTTCGTGTGGAGAGTTTTAAGGAGACGTTTACAGATGCGCCCTTGCCCTTTGCAGTTGTTACAAGCTCTAAAGGCTACAGACTACGGTTCACGTGCCAACTTTGCAAACGGAATGTTGCTGCGTGACGATGAATATTTTCTTGATCTTGTCGTCTTCAGTGGTGAATGGACATATCACCTAAGTACACTCCTGGAAATTGAAATAAGAACACCGTGAATTCATTGTCCCAGGAAGGGGAAACTTTATTGACACATTCCTGGGGTCAGATACATCACATGATCACATTGACAGAACCACAGGCACATAGACACAGGCAACAGAGCATGCACAATGTCGGCACTAGTACAGTGTATATCCACCTTTCGCAGCAATGCAGGCTGCTATTCTCCCATGGAGACGATCGTAGAGATGCTGGATGTAGTCCTGTGGAACGGCTTGCCATGCCATTTCCACCTGGCGCCTCAGTTCGACCAGCGTTCGTGCTGGACGTGCAGACCGCGTGAGACGACGCTTCATCCAGTCCCAAACATGCTCAATGGGGGACAGATCCGGAGATCTTGCTGGCCAGGGTAGTTGACTTACACCTTCTAGAGCACGTTGGGTGGCACGGGATACATGCGGACGTGCATTGTCCTGTTGGAACAGCAAGTTCCCTTGCCGGTCTAGGAATGGTAGAACGATGGGTTCGATGACGGTTTGGATGTACCGTGCACTATTCAGTGTCCCCTCGACGATCACCAGTGGTGTACGGCCAGTGTAGGAGATCGCTCCCCACACCATGATGTCGGGTGTTGGCCCTGTGTGCCTCGGTCGTATGCAGTCCTGATTGTGGCGCTCACCTGCACGGCGCCAAACACGCATACGACCATCGTTGGCACCAAGGCAGAAGCGACTCTCATCTCTGAAGACGACACGTCTCCATTCGTCCCTCCATTCACGCCTGTCGCGACACCACTGGAGGCGGGCTGCACGATGTTGGGGCGTGAGCGGAAGACGGCCTAACGGTGTGCGGGACCGTAGTCCAGCTTCATGGAGACGGTTGCGAATGGTCCTCGCCGATACCCCAGTTGCAACAGTGTCCCTAATTTTCTGGGAAGTGGCGGTACGGTCCCCTACGGCACTGCGTAGGATCCTACGGTCTTGGCGTGCATCCGTGCGTCGCTGCGGTCCGGTCCCAGGTCGACGGGCACGTGCACCTTCCGCCGACCACTGGCGACAACATCGATGTACTGTGGAGACCTCACGCCCCACGTGTTGAGCAATTCGGCGGTACGTCCACCCGGCCTCCCGCATGCCCACTATACGCCCTCGCTCAAAGTCCGTCAACTGCACATACGGTTCACGTCCACGCTGTCGCGGCATGCTACCAGTGTTAAAGACTGCGATGGAGCTCCGTATGCCACGGCAAACTGGCTGACACTGACGGCGGCGGTGCACAAATGCTGCGCAGCTAGCGCCATTCGACGGCCAACACCGCGGTTCCTGGTGTGTCCGCTGTGCCGTGCGTGTCATCATTGCTTGTACAGCCCTCTCGCAGTGTCCGGACCAAGTATGGTGGGTCTGACACACCGGTGTCAATGTGTTCTTTTTTCCATTTCCAGGAGTGTAGATGGCTCTGAGCACTATGGGACTTAACAGCTGTGGTCATCAGTCCCCTAGAACTTAGAACTACTTAAACCTAACTAACCTAAGGACATCACACACATCCCTGCCCGAGGCAGGATTCGAACCTACGACCGTAGCAGTCGCGCGGTTCCGGACTGCGCGCCTAGAACCGCGAGACCACCGCGGCCGGCACCTAAGTAGAAACGTGAATTGTGGGAATGTGTTGGACAGAAAATCCCCACCAGATGGTATAGTTGTAACGATATTCCCCTAACTAAAATGGCTCTGAGCACTATGGGACTTAACTTCTGAGGTCATTAGTCCCCTAGAACTTAGAACTACTTAAGCCTAACTAACCTAAGGACATCACTCACATCCATGCCCGAGGCGGGATTCGAACCTGCGACTGTAGCAGTCGCGCGGTTCCAGACTGTAGCGCCTAGAACCGCTCGGCCACCTCGGCCGGCGAAAGTTTGGGAAGAACTCGCCAATCGACTCAATGGGTGACGAATGGTGCTCACATTGAACACTTGTAAGAGAAACTGCTTGGGTTGCTCTCTCACTCTATGCATTATTTATAATTGTAAGATAACTGTAATAAACGCTACCAATCCTTAAAAGCGGTATATTTTTTATGTTTTTATTTCACACACTTAGTTCTGTAGGACCAAACTAAGGAGCAAATCTCCAAGGCCATGGAACGTGTCAGTACATCAAATTACAAAATAAAAGTAATAACAGATAGATTAATACGAACCCTAAAAAGGACACGCCATAAGTTTATGTAAACGCAATCAACAACATAACAGAGAAATAGTTTAATTTTCCAAGGAACTCCTCTCCAGAATAGAAGGAGTGACCCATGAGGAAACTCTTCAGCTTCGAATTGAAAGCGCTTGGATAACTGCTAAGATTTTTGAATTATTCTGGTAGCTTATTGAAAATGGATGCAGCAGTATACTGCACGCCTTTCTACACAAGAGTCAAGGAAGTGCGTTCCAAATGCAGGTAATATTTCTGCATACTATTACCCGAATGAAAGCGGCTAAATCTAGGGAAAACGCTGATACTGTTAACAAGAAACTACAGTAAAAAATGTATATATTGAGAGGCCAGTGTCAGAATACCCAGAGTAGTGAACAGGGCTCGACAAAAAGCGAGCGCACTTACACCACTTTTTGCCCGAACTGCCCAGATATAATACTCTTCGACATAAGCCAATGAAAATAACAGAAGTAGACTACTTTTCATGTAGAATTATCACTTACTTCAGACACCGTTCTAATAGTACAAATGGCAGCATTATGTCTTTGAACAAAATCCTGAACGTGGGCTTGCCACGACAGTGTACTGTCTACCTCAATTTCTACACTACTGGCCATTAAAATTGCTACACCAAGAAATATGTAGATGATAAACGGGTATTCTTTGGACAAATATATTATACTAGAACTGACATGTGATTATATTTTCACGCAGTTTGGGTGCATAGATCCTGAGAAATCAGTACCCAGAACAACCACCTCTGGCCGTGATAAAGGCCTTGATACGCCTGGGCATTGAGTCAAACAGAGCTTGGATGGCGTGTACAGGTACAGCTGCCCATGCAGCTTCAACACGATACCACAGTTCATCAAGGATAGTGACTGGCGTATTGTGACGAGCCAGTTGCTCGGCCACCATTGACAAGATGTTTTCAATTGGCGAGAGATCTGGAGAATGTGCTGGCCAGGGCGGCAGTCGAACATTTTCTGTATCCAGAACGGCCCGTACAGGACCTGCAACATGCGGTCGTGCATTATCCTGCTGAAATGTAGGGTTCTGCAGGGATCGAATGAAGGGTTGAGCCACAGGTCGTAACACATCTGAAATGTAATGTCCGCTGTTCAAAGTGCCGTCCATGCGAATAAGAGGTGACCGTGACGTGTAACCAATGGCACCCCATACCATCACACCGGGTGATACGCCAGTATGGCGATTATGAATACACGCTCCCAATGTCCTTTCACCGCGATGTCGCCAAACACGGATGTGACCATCATGATGCTGTAAACAGAACCTGGATTCATCCCAAAAAATGTTTTGCCATTCGTGCACTCAGGTTCGTCGTTGAGTACACCATCGCAGGCGCTCCAGTCTCTGATGCAACGTCAAGGGTAGCCGCAACCATGGTCTCCGAGCTGATAGTCCTTGCTACTGCAAACGTCGTCGAACTGTTCGCGCAAGTGGTTGTTGACTCAGGGATCGAGACGTGGCTGCACGATCCGTTGCAGCCATGCGGATAAAATGCCTGTCATCTCGACTGTTAGTGATACGAGACCGTTGGGATCCAGCAGGGCGTTCCGTATTACCCTCCTGAACCCACCGATTCCATATTCTGCTAACAGTCATTGGATTTCGAGCAACTCGAACAGCAATGTCGCGATACGATAAACCGCAATCGCGATAGGCTACAATCCGATCTTTATCAAAGTCGGAAACGTGATGGTACGCATTTCTCCTTCTTACACGAGTCATCACAACAACGTTTCACCAGGCAACGCCGGTCAACTGGTACTTCTGTATGAGAAATCGGCTGGAAACTTTCCTCATGTCAGCACGTTGTAGGTGTCGCCACCGGCGCCCACCTTGTGTGAATGCTCTGAAAAGCTCATCATTTGCATATCATATCACTTTCTTCCTGTCGGTTAAATTTCGCGTCTGTAGCACGTCATCTTCGTGGTGTAGCAATTTTAATGGCCAGTATTGTAAAAATCTGCACTGTTCACTTTCACTAATTATATACCCGTTCTGTGAAATTAAAACGTAAGGTTTTGTTGAATTGTGTGTTAAAAACTGTAAAAACTAAGTCTTATTGTGATTTAACGTTAGTTTAATTTCTGCAAAACATGAACTTATGCCATGAACTGCACTGTTTGAAACAGAGCCAATGTTGCACTCAACATCCTTTACCACCAAGCTAGTGTCATCAGAAAGCATAAATATTTTAGAATCACCTGTAATAGTAGAGGACATATCATTCATACAAGTTGTTAATAAGGAACAGGAGTGGCCCCAGCACTGATCCCTGGGGCACTCCCCATTTGACCGTGCCCCACTCAGGCCCCACATCACAACACTGTGAATAATGACCTTTCGCTGTCTGTTGTTAAAGTAAGAGGTGAACGAATTGTGAGCTACTTCCCATGTTCCATAATGATCCACCTTCTGGAGCAATATCTTGTGATCAACACAAAGGCCTTAGTTAAATTTAAAAAAAGCGCACGGCTTTTAAACGACTCGCTTGCTTGCGATGGATGTGACTCAGTGGAATATCTTAAAAAAAAAAAAAATACCTTGAATGAGGCGTTTGTGATGGAAAGGTTAGAACAGCGCTTGAGTCGTATGTGGAATATCCTGTACTCGCCATAAACCCACCACCACTCAATATTCCTTTCCTATGTGGTGTCCATTGACTGCTCTCAATTTTATTTCAGGCGTGAAGCTGTTGTCCTGTCTGCTGACCTACGCTGTATGGATGAAGCTGCGGCAATCGTTGAGCTGATGTATCGACACGCGTTGGTCTGTGGAACTGCTGTTCACCCCAATGCTCTTCAGATATGTTGTCCTCAATAAATTGTTATGATAACCCTTTTGCTGATTGTATGTCGAACGATATTGTATTCTTAAACAGTTCAAGACTTTATGCGTGTCACCATTATTCTGGACAATGAGCGAGAAATCACTTGAGAAAATATTACGCCGTTCCTTGAACATCAACGTGATTACTCTGCAATTCACACTAAAGCGTTTGGCAGAGGGTTCATGGAAACACTTTCAGAATACTTCCTACCATCCAATCATCGTGACGGTGAACACCTAAATCTTCCCGTGCGACCTCTGATTTCTCTTATTTTTTTTGCGATGGTCATTTAACCCAGGGAAAATTCAGCCAAATGCAGCTATTTCTAATACACTGGTGGCTCTATCTCTGGGAGGACATCGCTGAAGTGGGTCCAGAAATGACGCTTGGGTGCTTCTGTCTTTTCATTTATCACACCGACGCACTCGTTTCTTAAAACGAAAAAAATCTCCACATCTTGTTCAGAGCATAATAACAAAGTGAACGGCTCGTAGGCAGTGGCGAAAAACCGCACGAACGAGTAGAATTCGTTGGATAACATCAAAGACAGCACTTTGAGCATAATGGGTAATTTTTTTGTCAAGTTCAGAGGAAGTCAAGATTTTCGGCACTTGAAGAATGGAATGCCACAGCGTGCTGAACGAGAAGTGTCCAAGGGATATTTGTGGATGCACTTTAGGCCATGTCCTCCTTGAGAAGCAGCTACCAACTTATTCCAAATAGCGGCATTAGGTTTAATGCTCCCTGTTGATCACTCCATATGGATGCACACATTGTAACATAGGTGTAGTATTGGTTTCTAGAGAGGACGCTACGCAGTAGAATTGTTAGAGTTTGTGACATACGCGTTGCGGGTAAACGCTACTTTTTGGTACGTGAAGGCAACGCTTTTAGTTTCCAACGGAGCCCTGAGAGCATTCAACATTGGATGCTGGAGGAATGGTCTTATGTTTGGCAATGCAAGTTTGCTGCGGGCTTTTAGAAGCGGCGTTCAATAAGCAATGCAACACTTTTTTTTCTCGGCTGATTTCGGTTGAAAAAAATGCTGAATTTGGTGTGAGACATTGTGGAATATTCCCGCTTCAGCAGCCGTAGCTTCATGACGTCCAGATATGTGGCGACGCTATGGCTCCTGTAAAGGAGGCGCATTCCAAGTAGAGAGCTGTCACTGAGTCTCTTTTTGGCTGAAAAGCAGAGCACCGTAGGTATTCATCGACCCTTGTAGAATGTGTACGGAGACCTGGCAGTGAACAAAAGCACGGTGAGACGTTGGGCAAGGCTTCTGTCAGTCACTAGGTGACGTAGACCTGTCCGATCTCCCACGTGCCGGCCAGCGCACAAAGCTGAGACTCCTGCAATGTTGGAGCCTGCCGACACTCTAATTCGAGATAATCGATGAATCAAATCAAACACCTCGCTGCTCAGCGGGACGTCCCGGTGGTGGTGCTGACACACTCGTGGTACTCAAAGGTGTGTACCTACTTGGTTCCTAGCCGCATAACAGGAACGAAGGAGAAACTGTGCATAACTGCTTGCGTTTTACGAGGCTGATCGTGACAATTTGCGGTAATTTCCAGCAATGATTGCCTATCGAAGTCGCGGGGTCCAAACGGCACATATCGAACGTGCGATTGTAAATTGATCATGCGACGGTCGTCGCGGGCGTAATGAGTATGTCTACGGTGGTCACTACAGCAACGACAAAAGAAGAGCGTTAAAAAATACTTGTAATTACAAAGGAGACGACTTACCTTATTCAAATGGCTCTGAGCACTATGGGACTTAACATCTGAGGTCATCAGTCCCCTAGAACTTAGACCTACTTAAACCTAACTAACCTAAGGACATCACACACATCCATGCCCGAGGCCGGATTCGAACCTGCGATCGTAGCGGTCGCGTGGTTCCAGACTGAAGCGCCTAGAATCGCTCGGCCACAACGGCCGGTTTAACTTATTCGTTGTCGGTGTTGTCGTCATAAAGTCAATGTGATGTGTACGCTACAAGGACAAGTTGTAGGGGACTGATGACCTCAGAAGTTAAGTCCCATAGTGCTCAGAGCCATTTGAACCACTATTACCGAAAGTTGGAAAGCCGATCACTGTTATTTCAGTAACAACGCCGACGGTTAGTAAACAGCAATAAAAGCATGAGATAAGAATGGGTATAGCATTGCTGGGACAATTACGCACTTGTTGCCATATGGCGTGACCTACTAGACGGTAAGTGTGTGCACGCATTGTGCAACACTTGCCCCCACCTGGCCAGTTCGGTAGTTTTTCGCTGTCGTCCTCGAAGACCAGTTGTATTGCAAACTGACACCAATCGTAGTTTGGAATTACGAAGTGGGGCAGCAGTGAAATACAGTGCTCCATTTGCGTGAAAAAGATTAAAAAAAGGGGAGGCACAACAAATTTGTGACATCATATGAGGAAAAAAACATCCACAATGTTTCTTGGAGTATAAGGTACATTTGACTGATACACCTATAATTTTATTGACGTGTTGTAATCTTGGGATAACAACCGAACACTTAATTTTGCGGTTGCTCCAGGGGTGAAAAATTGTTACCTTCCAAACGTGACAATGCAGGGAAGTGATCAACTTGTGAGCGTTCACTGCCACCGTTGTCGTGGCCGTCTCCTGCACCTTCGCCATCTTTGGTTCAAATGGTTCAAATGGCTCTGAGCACTACGGGGCTTGACTTCTAAGGTCATCAGTCCCCTAGAACTTAGAACTACTTAAACCTAACTAACCTAAGGACATCACACACATCCATGCCCGAGGCAGGATTCGAACCTGCGACCGTAGCGGTCGTGCGGTTCCAGACTGTAGCGCCTAGAACCGCTCGGCTACCTCGGCCAGCTCACCGTCTTTGCTGGAGACAGTGAGACCGATTTCCGCCACAGCCTCAACCCCCTATCGATCGGGATCTCATATTCCTTCATCTCCATAAAAATGTTTTAAAATCATTGTTCGAAGTCTACATTTATTGCAGTAAATAATAGCAATAAAAAACCGGAAATTAGTTATTCCAGAAACCGGTTATTTTGAGCGGTTTTAACGGTCAGATTAAAATGGCGACAAATAAAAAAAATGGTGTATCGGAAAATCGGTTGTTTCAGCGATAACCGCCATCCCTTGTGTAGTTACCTGATTAGGAAGGAGCTACGGACCTGTTGGACGGTCGACAATGGTCTCTTCAGCTGCTGCTGGTTCGTTCGTTACCCCGGAAATTGCGCCAGTGACAGCAGGCAATATGGTTGAGCTCATCACCTTAGAGAAATATCTGTATTTTCTGCTATCTTTGGAATGCGTGAGTACTTTGCGCCATTCATTACTGAGTGCATGCACGTATGGCTTCTGTGAGTCGTATTTTGTGGTAAGATAACCTAAGTTCCTAAAACAGTTGTGTTGTATGATGACTTGGGGTAATACAATTATACAAGGCGTAAAAAATTACATATATAGAATTTCAGAATGTTAGGGGACGTAAGAAGAAACACTTTCTCATACTGTCACTGGTGCACCGTCTCGTGATAGAGGCCGATGAAGTCCTGATACTAGTGATGTTCGGAGACTGTTCAGACTGTAGTGTGATGAACACCGCTTTAGAGACCTTGCTGAAAATGCTGTGCGTTTAAGCACAACTGGTATCTGCGTGCTAATGGGTGTCTAATACTCTCAGACCAACCAGGTATTTCATGAAAAATGGCTGTACCTCTAGTCAAACGGGCAACCAGCTCTTCTTCGTGTCTGTATCAGCTTACATCGGTATCTCGTACATTAAAACGTTCACCTACCCCACAACAGGGAATCCGTAGGAGCTCGATCGGAAGAACGTGGCGGTGACAGTCCTGGCACACCGCTCTCAGTTCAGCAGTAGGAGAAACCATCATTTAAATGATCTGACATCAACGTTCGCAGAACCATACTCTTATAAAATGTAGGATGAGCCACTTCTCTCATCTTGCCTTTCAGTCATTGGCGGCTCAAAAGTATACATTCTGGCGTCCACAAACTTTTAAATTCAAATAAATATGGGAGTGTGAAATAAATAGCATCAATGTATAACAGTTATGCTATCCACATATTTATACAACCTCAGCCTCTACCAGTAATAATAATAATAATAATAATAACACTAACAATAATATGCATAATATGTCCGAAAAAAGGAAGAATTGCTTTTGTTGAATTTTTTTGTTGTGTACATAAGTGAGTACAGTTTATGGCAGGAAGTAATATAATATCTAAGCTCTCCATACTCTCCACTTCGCATTTTTGTGTAAGTGGGATTTACCGTGCATATTTTTCAAGCAAATGTACAAGATCCCTAATAAATGTATTAGTTAACGAATTAACTTCCGGGCTGAAAATCAGACATTCTTACGTTGCAGCTACAACAACAACTTACGCTTATTATACACTTCTTTGTTAGATGTTCGCTTGTAGTTACCCTTACCTGATTTCGTCGCCTAGACATCGGATCTCGTCTGGCCCTAGCTCCTTCGCGGCTAGCTTTCCCTCGTAATTTTCTTTTCTGTTAGCACTTAAAACAGATTCAACACAGTTAATTTTAACATTGCACAGAAAAGCCATTTCCTGCACAGTAAACAACCAACTCAAAACACAAACTTTCGTTTGCAGAAATAATTGAATCAAGTAGTACCGTCCATCGAAAAGGTTACTTGACTAGAGTACAAATGAAGCTTTGAGAACCGTAAGGGCCAAAAGCACATCGTCTTCCACCCCACATTTAAGTGAATATCAGAGAAGCTAGCGAGACAGCTTTTCGTCAGTGTTCATATATACATACAATGTGGCCGTAAAGTACAAATAAACCTGACCCACCATAAGATCAACAGATGCCAGAAGCATGAATAAATGCTACAGTCCCACAGTCGACGATGCTTTATGGTTCTCAGTGCCTCAAATAGATTGCTGTATGACAGAAAACTTAATTGCGTATATCATCAGAATCCCTTAAAATAGGGTCTCCTACTAGTGTAACTATAACATATAATGATGTCCCCCAATTTTAATATACAGTGAGAGAATTGGCATATCTGAGGAATGTGCTGCCGTCTAGAGGGATTTATCCTAAGCGAACGGGGATAAAAGTCTACGGCAGTGTGCAACCACCTGGCAGCACTGACGTCAGTGTTCATATATACATACAATGTGGCCGTAAAGTACAAATAAACCTGACCCACCAAAAGATCAACAGATGCCAGAAGCATGAATAAATGCTACAGTCCCACAGTCGACGATGCTTTATGGTTCTCAGTGCCGTGAACTGTGCACGTTGGTTATCAAATCCGCGTGTGTTTGGCCCGTAAGGCAATTACGTCACGCCAGCCGCGCATGCGCAAAAGCTCCTAGAAACATGGACATCTGAGGGTTAGCTCACGACCCTGCTGCCAAGGTTCACCGACATCACAGGAGCGATGTAGCATAGCGCGGTAGATTCAGCGCCGTGAATTTCAGATTACCGCATCTACGTTACGTTTACCAGCGTTCACACACACACACACACACACACACACACACACAAACAATAAATCTGCACGGTTTCAAAAGTTTGGGTGTTCACGCGCTCTTGTGCTCTTACACAACAGTCGCCACTGCCTTCAACTTCTGCCGAATTGCGTCACACATTTATTGAAATCAATGAAGCTTTTTCTTCACTTCGTCATCAAAGTTAAAATACAAGTCACAATAAAGATAAAGGAAGCTCCAAACTTATTACTGGTTGATCGTCTTGGCTGTAATTGCGTATTTTGCTCACTGCCATGCGATAAATTTTGTTTCAGCCAAAAAAGTTTTCAATGATTTCCGTGATTCGCTCAAGGCAAATGCCGGTATGGTTTCCCTGAAGGAGAACGACCTAGAAATGACTTTAATCTTCCCTCCTTCCATCCTGCCTTGGTTGGTCATTGAATTAAGGCATCGCTTTTCCAGTTTGCTTTGACCATTAGAGCAGTCTTGGAAATGAGGGGAGCGTCACATGGTGTAGCGTGTATAATTTTCTGAGTACAGCCTGTCTACTTCGAATACAGTTTCATAGTTGATTCACTAGGTATGATCGACAGCGTACATCAGTTTGTTCATAAAGGCCAAAGTCGCAGAGGAAATAGCAGGTGAATGGTATGACCACGAAACAGGGCACACTCCTCCGATAAACTTTCGAGGAACGTCTGATGAAGAACATTTTGCAAACACATATGTGCAGTGAGATCCAGTGAAATATCTAAGAATGTCCCCCTGTACATTTTTACAAACGTCCAATGGGTGGCATTACTAAGATCTGATACTATCATTATTTCAAGATTGTAATTTCGTGTTCTTAAATCAATGGCAGCTCAGAAATTGGCCAAGTATCCTGTTTACAGAGCGCGTTTAAAGAGAAAATATTATGCAAGGAAATGAAAATGTCATTTCAAGGTTTATATTCGATTAGTTCTGTCTCTATTTTCATTTCTGTAAATGCGCGTCTTGGTGATAACTCCTCGAACCACTTCGTTCAACTTTTAGCAATCAATCGACTTCACAAAAGATAGTTTATTTCAAAGACTGTATCCATATATACTAGTGGACGTATCTGCAAAATTATATCACTCTACGTCACATGGATCAGGAGATGTGACGTCGTAAACATTGAGATGCGTGAAAAACCATCTTTTGCTTAAAACAAAGTACAAAGTACCCAGACTATAGTTATCTAGTGATTGATAATAATGGCTACACTCGTGTAGTGATTAGGACTTCCGGGAAAATTTAAACATAATCTCTAAACATTTTTAAACCTTTCCTCACTTACAAACTTAACGTTAAGTACTTAAAACATAACTCACTTAGAAAATAATCAGAAGTTTGAAACTGTTATATACTTGGGAGTTGGATCCTTTAAAGAATGGAGGGTTTATGATTGATACTAAAAGTTAAAAAGTGTTAATTCTCCACTTAAAGGCCAAAAACCAAATCTATTACATTTCGATTACACACAAATTTTACGTTTGTGATTTCAGATAAATACCTAGGGATTACAATAACTAACAACTTAAACTGGAACCATCACATAAAAAATATTTTGGGAAAGGGGAACCAAAGACTGTGTTTTATTCTTGAAACGTTTAGAAGAGGCACCAAATGTACTACAGAGAGTGCATACACTACGTTTATCCGTCCTCTTTTTGGAGTATTGCTGCGAGCTATAGGATCCTTACCACACAGAACTGACGGAAGACATCGATAAAGTTCAAGTAAGGGCAGCTCGTTGTGTATTAGCGCGCAACTGGAGGGCGAACGTCACTGATATGATGAGAATTAGGGTGACAGTCATTAAAACAAAGGAGTTTTTATTTGAGGTGAAATCTTTTCACGGAATTTCAGTCGCCTACTTTCTCCTTCAGAAGCGAAAATATTTTATTTCCACGTACATAATAAGGACACGTGCAGATCTTAATAAAAGTCAGGTATTCCTTTCTCCTATTTGCTGTTCGGAGTGGAACGGTAGAGAAAAGTTTCTGAAACACTGTAGTGTGAATTGCAGACTAGCCACGTAGATGTAGAGAAGGAAAATCAGCGACAATAAACTGCACGGGTGTGCCAGATTGAAAATTAACAAAAGACGTTCCTCCGCGAAGCTGTTAAAAAACAATTATGGCTGTTTCTTTTGTTATACTGTTGTCTTAGAGAATCGAAGAACCATTACTGATAAACGGTATGCAACAATGATTTTGTTACAAGTCACCGACATCTTCATCTTAAAAACAACGGAGAACGCCTCATCATTTTTCATCACGACAATGCCCGCTCACAGCACGTAGAAAAGGCTATAATTTTACAGAGAAAAACATCGAAATAATGTTCCGGGGGCCGTATTAACCTATTGAAAGGATAACGTTTTTTCGTTCGTCGGTCGAACTTTCTTGAGTCGCTGTATACCATTAGGTCTGAGTCGCTAATAACTGGGAGACTAGCAATACGCTAGCAGTGGATAAGCTCACAACGCATAGGTTATGTTTTTACGTGATTTTCGTGCAGTATTTGTTTTGCCTTTAACTTACTTTCATTTGTGCTAATTCATAAATTGCTGTAACGTGGAAAGATGTTAATCTAGGACATCGGGTGTCATTGTGAAGAGCTTGCTTAGCACTACTAGCATCCCAAATGAGACAATGAAAATATTCGCCGAATAAAATTGAAAACCGGTATTAAATTCAAAACTGCAATATAATGAAAGATGTCGTCTCATGTGGCTCTTAATTGTGTTCTGCATTACAGAAAAGGTAGTCAGCGGAAAGGTCGCGTAGAAAGTAATTCAAAGAGTCTAAAAAGTGCGGTGCCGAGCGAATGCGTATTGTACCGTGGCATCGGAAAGGAGCAAAGCGATTAAGTAGCTGGACCATAGGGGATTCAGCGGCCAGCGACAGTAAAAACTTGAGAATTATCTTTTTTGTAACCATTACACTACTCTGTGTCATAACAGCACTACACTGATTGATATTTAAGTTACATATTAACACGAAATACTCGTTACGATTTTATGCCGACGTTGTCACGAAATATTTACGGCGCCCGCCTGAACTGGAGACACAAATTGTTCTGTCGTCTGACTTCTAATTTTTGTTTCTTTAAGTGAATAAAAATTGTGCGGGTAGTGATTCCATTACTCCAAGGTGCCTAAAACCTTTCAAAACAACGTTTACGAGGTACCAACATTAACAGTGGAAAAAATATTTCAACAATTAATTTGAATCCTTACACAAGTGTAAAAATTTTAAGAATACTTCGAGAAATAATAAAATGATAATGAGTTTCTCTGTTAGTTTTTGTAAAAACTTACGATCCCTTCCGTGTAACGTAAGTCACATGATATTTACGAGAGACATGAGAAATTAACCAAGATATCGGGTCTTGTAGCTGAGAGACAAAAAACGGCGGAAGATTAAAAAACACAAAAGAAGGAAGGAAAGAACAATCTCTCGGGAAAGCCTCAGCGACGTTCCTGTGTAAGTCTTTCTTCATGGAGACGTCAGATTAATAGAGTAGAAACAGAAGTGTGTCGCTGTCTCTTCGCGAATCTGAAGATAGTACGGAATGTTTCGGTGAGGACTTCTAACAACCCCGTCCCCGCAGACTAACAATCATGATTATAGAAGAATCTCAATTGAAGTTTTTATAACGCTTCTGTCTGCAGTCACAGGCGTAGAAACTAATGGTGAGAAAAGTGATTGTAGAGTGACAGCGCCTATGTTCACTGTAGCGATAAAAGAATCATCTCGCACAATAATCAGGTTCAGCTCACTTTCGTAATAATGGACTTTTAAATTAAACGCTTTTTATTAACTTTCCCAATGTATCGTCGAAACCACATTGTTACAATGCAGGCAAGTCCCTGACTAGCCTCCCCCACGTCAGTTCTCTATGAAACATTCTCAAAGACTCCCTCACTCCAACATTTTCCAGAACAAACGAAGATAACAAAGATGTTCCATTTCGATAGTACAAAGAGTTTCATGCATGTCAATGCAGTCAGACTGCGGTAACTTTGATGTACTCGTCTTCAGGCCACGAATGGCCTACCGGGATCATCCAACCGCCGTGTCATCCTCGGTGGAGGATACGGATAGGAGGGGCGTGGGGTCAGCACATCGCTGTTCCGGCCGTTATTATGGTATTCTTGACCGAAGCCGCTACTATTTGGTCGAGTAGCTCCTCAATTGGCATCACGAGGCTGAGTGCACCCCGAAAAATGGCAACAGCGCATGGCGGCCTGGATGGTCACCCATCCAAATGCCGACCACACCCGACAGCGCATAACTTCGGTGATCTCACGGGAACCGGTGTATCCACTGCGGCAAGGCCGTTGCCTGCAACTTTGATGTAGACAACATTATTCGAAACACAAAAATGTTTTGTAAGGAATGGTATGATTTCACAGTAATAAATGCAATTTCTATAACGGTTTTTTTAGTAATTTTTGTAAAACCAAAAATAAGTCTGGTTGCCGATAACTCACAAAAGTAACAAATCTTATTTTATAGAATAATTAGCGTTTTCAGAGATAAAACAGAAATATATGCAAACATGTTTTCAAAATATATTGGAAAAAAATATAATATGATCAATTAAATTTCGATCGATAGTCGCCAAATATCACAACAGTTCTGAAAACTTCCTTTAGAACATATGGTATCCAAATTTCAAAGAAACAAAATTGGTGGAAGAACTTACGATTATACCACAGCCATCTACGTATCGTTCCCATAGACAGGCATAAACAAATGACAGTGCGCATGGAGGCATTTAACAACTATTCTAATATTTCATTTAGTTGTACCGAACATTTCCAGTAGCTCTGAAACTAAATACATACTTTGCAAGTCGCTGTGGAGTGTATAGCGGAAGGCACTTCTCACTGCACCGCATTATTTCTTCCCGCTCCAGAGCCACTGGAAATGTTCGGTACATCTGAAACGTCCCCTTAGAAAAAATATACATGACTGTGCTTAAACTGACACGCAATAATTTTTTGCGCACCGCAATCTGACTTTCAATAATCCCTACAAAAGAATGGCCCTGACTAACATTAACCTATACCTTTCACAAATCACTTACCTCACAAAAATCTTGGTTACTCGAACTACTGCAATAGAGCGAGCGCCACTACTGCCAGCTAAATAAAAGATTCAAACTACTGAAGGCACTAACTACTGATAGGTATAGTTAGCAAATGAAAGATTTTGATAGAGAACAAACAATATATTTACCTCAATAGTGTTCAAAAGTCATAATGTATATAGCAGTCTTACAAATTTCAAAACTCCGCCATCTCTCTCCCCTCATCCACCACTGCTGGCGGCTCACCTCCAACTGCGCAAAGCTACGCGCTGTTCACATCCAACTGCCCAACACTACAATAGCAGACAACAATGCAAACTAGCCACAGACTGCACACAGCACAGCCAGTGATTTTTCATACAGAGCGCTACGTGGCGTTACTAATAAGAAAACCTAAACAGCCTACTTACACAGCTAAATGAAATGTTATGCTTACTGTATGATGTTTTATAATGTCATCAACCACTGAATTCAATGGAGAACAATTTTATACGCTGGGCATTTGCAGCTGCTAAAGGTCATGATGAATGACAAATTAGCTGGTAAAACGTGGCTATAATTGAACACGCTACCGGATTCACGGCTTACAGCCTCATCTTCAAGTGCAACAAAAATTATTACAGTAATCCATCATAGGTGAACTTTAAGTTTTTAATCAAGGCATTTCCATTCAGAGAATATTGTCAACATTTTAAAAAAAGCTAGACGAACGAAGGCAGCTTCAGAAGGTGGTACATGTAGTACTCCCTAGTAATGTTGCAGGGTAGGTCAAACTGATATTTTGCCCGTTCGTTGTAGGTAGAAGTATAATCGCAAACTAATAGTTTACCTGAGCATTAAATGTTTCTTGGTGGCCGGTGAAAGCAGGGCCTACTCTTTCAAGCTGCACCTTCCGCGTCTGGCTTGGTTTGGGATGTTACTTGAACATACAGTGAACGGATAGAATGTCGATTTAATCTACTCAGCAACATTAGTAGAGGATCATAGCATGTAAGCTTTCACGGCCAGCGTCTTCATTAATTAATGATTAGTAGAGGATATTACATGAAGCACCTTCCCACGCAGCCTTCGTTCGTAAAAAAAGATTTACTGTATTCTCTGAATGGCATTACCTTGAGTAAGAACGTGGGGTTCACCTATGATGGATTAGTGTAACAAGTTTTGTTGCACCTGAAGATGCTGCTGTAAGCCGTAAAACCGGTAGTACAGTCGATTAAAACCAAGTTTTACCAGATGTCAGCTGCATTTTGATTTATCGCGAATTCAGTGGGCGGATGAGGGTCGTTCCAAGTCAAAAATGGCTCAAATGGCTCTGAGCATTATGAGACTTAGCATCTGAGGTCATCAGTCCCCTAGAACTTAAAACTACTTAAACCTAACTAACCCAAGGACATTACACACATCCATGCCCGAGGCAGGATTCGAACCGGCGACCGTAGCGGTCGCGCGATTTCAAACTGAAGCGCCTAGAACCGCTCGGTCACACGGCCGGCGTTCCGAGTAAAAGAGATATACTATTTAGATGCCAATGTAACTGTGATGTAAACAGAAAAGTATTTCTTAATTTACAATGACTTGCATAAAACCATGCATCCATTGTTCTAATAAACTCCTGCTTGTTAACTTCGTGAATATACTGTTTCCAGGAGGGTTTGAAAGCAAAGGAATAGCTGCAGCAAAGTAGCTCCACTCAGGGCCACAACAATGGGACTTCCTTTTCCCTCAGTTTTTCTGAGGTTATTAAAAATGTGGCGTTGTGCCACACATCACGGTGTAGAAGAAGGCAATATCAGTGTCCAGCAACAGTTCCCTTGTGAGAACGCAGTCTCTCGCGTAGACAATTTTGGATAAACGCATAGCGGATTCCCTGGCGCATCGAATTTGTGTGTAGGCTCAAAATGGCCACCTGCATAAAGCACCACACATCGTACAGATTAGTACTGCCAATGACGGCAGAGGGAGCCGTCGATAGTTTGAGAATACATATAAAACTGTCGCGACAAGAAGTCAATGAAGTTTTTATCCAACAGTCCGCTTAAAAACTGACAGTCCATTACGAGAAGAACCCTAAGTACATGTCACACAGTAGCCCCATTACGCGGCGAGCTCTGTTATCGATAAAGCCTATAGATTCATCAGCGTCTCATTTCTCGATTGCAGGCGGAAGACGCCTACAGAATCGGGCGGAGGCTGGTCGACACGCAGCGACTCACGTCGCTGTCTCCGGATGACTTCGGTAAGTACCGTATTCTCCACTGTGCGCTGTCGACCTCGGCTTATCGTGCAGGGCAATCCTTTTCCGAAGCTGAACTCAGTCTTACAGCACAAATCACCGAATTCCATATTCCGAAACGTCTCAACAGGAACAGATCGCACCTGAGTTGTTCATTACCATCGGCGCACGAACGTAGATATGACAGATACTGGGATAAGTGATTTCGACACTGAAAAACAACTCTTACGACAGAGTGGATGTCAGCCGATGGAGTTTTTACCTGTCAGACTCTGTGTTGGCTACGTATGTAGATTAACTTGTTGCTCTTCTTAGTAGTAACGTAACTACGGAATCCAGACCGCAGTAGTTGAGAAGCGAGTAAGACGGGTTCCTCAGATGTTAACAAATCTATATAGTGAGCAAGCAGTAAAGGAATATTTCGTCCATAAAGGACGTCATCATGAGAACTGCGACTGTTAATGAATACATTTAAAACAATTTTCTGCTTCAGTCACTTTCTTATGTTGACACTACGCTTTGCAATGCTTTGCATATCATCTTCAATGATGATGCTAACCAGCAAAACGCGTAATGGCAAAATAAATGACTGACGCAGAAAACTGTTTTATTTGTAAACAGTAAAGGAAACCAAGAAGGAATTTGGAAACGGGGTGAAGGACGAGGGTGAAGAAGTAAGAACTGTGAGGTTTGCCGATTACATTTCAATTCTCCCACAGTTGTCTAATGACAGGCATAGGCAGTTGAACGGACTGGACATTGTCTTGAAAACGGGTTGTAAAATGAAAACCAACAGAAGTACAGTCAGTTCTACAAGAAAGTGTACGCCATAATTTTAAATGTAACGTAGTAATTTAAATCTGGTGGTGGTCTCGAATATGTAACCAATGCTCTTTTGAGCCGTGTATTGATAAACAGAGTGATAGTTGAATGCTTCGTTTTGTCAGTTGCAGTTTAAAATCAGTGCAAAATATCTGAAGCTTCACTTACTTATATTTATATTTTTATCAAAAATACCTTCTGAAGTCTTGGTGCTTCAAGAAGAAAATGATCCGAAAGATCGCAGCCGTCTCCGTGCAGCGTGGAAACAAGATAATGGACTGTCCACGACTGATTGGCCTACAATGTCTCCGGATGCAAATCCGATAGCAAATGTTTGGTAATACAGTAAGATGAAGCTTAGAAGAAAGCCAATATATACTTTGAAGCAGCTGTCGTATCAGATAGGGCGATGTGGAGATCGTCACCGAGAGAATATACAGAAAATCTCGAAAATAGCATGCCAAAAAGGTGCCAAGCAACGATCGATAATAGTGGCGATTGAAGTAACTATTAGGTAATGGTGCAATTTGTAATAACATGTATTTTTATGTAAACATATGTTTATAATAGTGTCTTTTATTTCAAACAGATAACGGTGTACACTTTATTGTGGAACTGACTGTAACACAAGTGTAACGGGACGCAGTCAAATTAAATCAGTCGATGCTGAGGGAATTAAATTACGAAATGACACAATAGAAGTACGAAATAGCAGTGCCAGTGTTATTAAGAAGTACATGCAACGTTTATTTAGCCATATATGCATGTCCGAAACATTATCAATGGCTCTGAGCACTATGCGACTTAACTTCTGAGGTCATCAGTCCCCTATAACTTAGAACTACTTAAACCTAACTAACCTAATGACAACATACACATCCATGCCCGAGGCAGGATTCGAACCTGCGACCGTAGCGGTCGCTCGGCTCCAGACTGTAGCGCCTAGAACAGCACGGCCACTCCGGCCGGCCCGAAACATTATCGCTTCGTACTTCTTAACAAACAGCCAATGCTATTTCATATTTTTTCGCCAGTACCGGGTCCCAGTTCGTGAGAGATCAGTGACGACATACGGAAGCTGAGGTCTGGCCGTTATTCGCGCACAGACAGCCGAAGCTGTTACGGCGACCGCTCGCTTAAAGTGGGAAATCTGGGTTCGAGTTCCGTTAGCGGCACTAATTTTCATTGTCATAATTCTAATACACACTCGATGATGGTTCATATTCACAATTTGGAATACATTCTCTGTAGCCTAAAAGTAGTATATACTTTTTGCTATTTGCGTAGAAAAATAACGACTGAAGGCCGAGGTAGAGATATATAAAACCGAAACTGGCTATAGCTAGAAAAGCATTTCTGAAGAAGAGGTATTTGCTGTACGTCTGGAGTATAGCCGTGTATAATGGGTGACGTGCAGCTGAGACAAGAAGAGAATTTGGTGCTACAGAAGAATGCTGAAGGTGAGGTGGGCAGAAGAAATTTATATACCACCGTTAAACAACGACGTGACATTCACCACAACTTCCCGCCAAGTCGGTATACAATGAAGAACACACCTTCTGTACTAAACAAAGAACTTACATCTTTGTCAGTGACAATCGCTGGTACATATTTAGCAACCTTTAATAAAACTCAGTTTACAAAATTGTATGTTACATTCCTGCTTTCCTTTAAAATATGGAATATAAATTTTTAGGCGCAAAATAATCAGTTTTTATCACTATGTTTTTTACACCACCTTCTCTTCTTCTAAACGAAGATATTGATACCTGCATTCCTAATGTATCATTGGCTTTATTGCGTTACACTATTTGATCTTGTTACCCACTTTTGGATTTCGAGAGCTGTTGGGCGCTTGTTGTCCCTGGTGAATTCCAGTTTTACAGCATTCATCCGTGGCTAGGTTTCCACTGTTCTTTAAAATTTTTCACACACTTAGGAAATTGTTTACGCAAGAGAATCGTACAGACATACCCTTCCTTTGACCATCCGACAGGCTCCCGCACGGACGACATAGCAAGAAGCATCCCTGGCGTAGAGAAACGACTGAAAGATATGAACGCAAATAAATCACCAGGTCCGGATGGAATCGTAATTCGGTTTTACAAAGACTACTCTACGGCAATAGACCCTTATCTAGCTTTCATTTATCGTGAATCACTCACACAGCGCAAAGACCCATGCGACTGCAAAAAAGCGCAGGTGACCCTGGTATGTAAGAAGGGTTAAAGAACGGACACAAGAAATTAAAAATTACAGACCACTTTCCCTAACTATGGTTTGCTGCAGAATCCTTCAGCATATTTTCAGTTCGAATATAACAGGCTTTCTCGAGACTGAGTAGCTTTTCTCCACGAATCAGCACGGTTCTAGAAAGCACCGCTCGTGCGAAACTGAACTTGCCCTTTTCTCACGGGATATTCTGAGAACTGTGGATGAAGGGCAACAGGCAGATATCGTTCTTATAGGTATCCGGAAAGCATTTGATACGGTATCTCATTTCAGGCTGTTAACGAAGGTACGAGCATATGGAACAAATTCACATATAAATAAGTGGCTCGAAGACTTCTTAAGTAATAGAACCCAGTATGTTCTCCTCGACGGCGGGCGATCATCAGAGACAAGGGTATCGTCAGGTGTGCCCCAGGGAAGTGTGATAGGACTGCTGTTGCTCTCTATACAGGGTGTCACAAAAAGGTACGGCCAAACTTTCAGGAAACATTCCTCACACACAAAGAAAGAAAATATGTTATGTGGACATGTGTCCGGAAACGCTTACTTTCCATGTTAGAGCTCATCTTATTACTTATCTTCAAATCACATTAATCATGGAATGGAAACACACAGCAGCAGAACGTACCAGCGTGACTTCAAACACTTTGTTACATTAAATGTTCAAAATGTCCTCCGTTAGCGAGGATACATGCATCCACCCTCCGTCGTATGAAATCCCTGATGCGCTGATGTAGCCCTGGAGAATGGCGTATTGTATCACAGCCGTCCATAATATGAGCACGAAGAGTCTCTACATTTGGCACCGGGGTTGCGTAGACAAGAGCTTTCAAATGCCGCCATAAATGAAAGTCAAGAGGGTTGAGGTCAGGAGAACGTGGAGGCCATGGAATTGGTCCGCCTCTACCAATCCATCGGTCACCGAATCTGTTGTTGAGAAGCGTACCAACACTTCGACTGAAATGTGCAGGAGCTCCATCGTGCATGAACCACATGTTGTGCCGTACCTGTAAAGACACATGTTCTAGCAGCACAGTTAGTGTATCCCGTATGAAATCATGGCGGTGAATCGAGGAAGTACAGTACATACTGACGAAACTAAAATGAGCTCTAACATGGAAATTAAGCGTTTCCGGACACATATCCACATAACATCTTTTCTTTATTTGTGTGTGGGGAGTGTTTCCTGAAATTTTGGCCCTACCTTTTTGCAACACCCTGTATACACAAATGACTGTGCGGACGCTGTGGACAGCAATCTGCGGTAGTTTGCTGATGATGGCGTGGTGTCGTAGGTGATACAAGACTACATAGTCAAAATTTCCAGTTTGTGTGATCAATAAATGTATAAAACTGTAAGTTAATGAGGATGAGTAGAAAGAAGAAACCTGTAATGTTCAAATACAGTAGTCGTAGTGTCCTGCGTGACACAGTCCAGTCGTTTGAATATCTGGGCGTAACATTGCAAAGCGATATGAAATGCAACGATCATACGGGAACCGCTGTAGGGAAAGCGAATGGTAGACTTCGGTTTACTGGGAAAATTTTGGGATACCGCATATAGGACGCTGGTGCGACTCACTCTTGAGTACTGTTCGAGAGTTTGTGATCCGTACCAGATCAGACTGAAGGATGACATCGAAGCAATTCAGAACCGTGCTGTTAGTTTTGCTACCGCTAAGTTCGAACAATGCGTGACTGTTACGGATACACCACGGGAACTGAAGTGGGAATCCCTGGAGCGAAGGCAACGTTCCTTTCGAGAAACACTATTGATAAAATTGAGAGAACCGGCATCTGAAGTTGACTGCCGAACGATTCTACTGCCGCCAACATACATTACGCATAAGGACCACGGAGATAAGATACGAGAAATTAGAATTCATACGGAGGCATATACATTAATGGCCGTTAAAATTGCTACACCACGAAGACGACGTGCTACATGCGAAATTTAACCGACAGTAAGTAGATGCTGTGATATGCAAATGATTAGCTTTTCAGAGCATTCACACAAGCTTGGCGCCGGTGGCGACACCTACAACGTGCTGACATGAGGAAAGTTTCCAACCGATTTCTCATACACAAACAGCAATCGATCGGCGTTGCCTGGTGTAACGTTGTTGTGATGCTTCGTGTAAGGAGGAGAAATGCGTACCATCACGTTTCCGACTTTGATAAATGTCGCATTGTAGCCTATCGCGATTGTGGTTTATCGTATCGCCACATTGCTGCTCACGTTGGTCGAGATGCAATGACTGTTAGGAGAATATGGAATCGGTGGGTTCAGGAGGGTAATATGGAACGCCGTGCTGGATCCCAACGGCCTCGTATCACTAGCAGTCGAGACGACAGGTAATTATCCGCATGGCTGTAACGCATCGTTCAGCCACGTCCCGATTCCTGAGTCAATAAACGGGGACATTTACAAGACAACAACCATCTGCACGAACAATTCGACGACGTTTGCAGCAGCATGGACTATCAGCTCGGAAACCATGGCTGCGGTTACCCTTAACGTTGCATCAGAGACAGGAGCGCCTGCGATGGTGTACTCAACGACGAACCTGGGTGCACGAATGGCGAAACGTCATTTTTTCGGATGAATCCAGGTTCTGTTTACAGCATCATGATGGTCGTATGCGTGTTTGGCGACATCGCGGTGAACGCACATTGGAAGCGTGTATTGGTCATCGTCATACTGGCGTATCACCCGGCGTTATGGTATGGGGTGCCATTGGTTACACGTCTCGGTCACCTCTTTTTCGCATTGACGGCACTTTGAACAGTGGACGTTACATTTCAGATGTGTTACGACCCGTGGCTCTACCCTTCATTCGATCCCTGCGAAACCCTACATTTCAGCTGGATAATGCACGACCGCATGTTGCAGGTCCTGTGCGGGCCTTTCTGGATACAGAAAATATTCGACTGCTGCCCTGGCCAGCACATTCTCCAGATCTCTCACCAACTGAAAACGTCTGGTCAATCGTGGTCGAGCAACTTGCTCGTCACAATACGCCAGTCACTACTCTCGATGAATTGTGGTATTGTGTTGAAGCTGCATGGGCAGCTGTACCTGTACACGCCAACCAAGCTCTGTTTGACTCAATGCCCAGGCGTATCAAGGCCGTTATTACGGCCAGAGGTGGTTGTTCGGGGTACTGATTTCTCATGATCCATGCACCCAAATTGCGTGAAAATGCAATCACATGTCAGTTCTAGTATAATATATTTGTCCGATTAATACCCGTTTATCACCTACACTTCTTCTTGGTGTACCAATTTTAATGGCCAGTAGTATAGACAATCGTTTTCCCCTCGATCTATTTGGAAGTGGAACAGAAAATAAAATGACAGGTAGTGGTAGAGGGTACCCTCCGCCACGCAGCGTACGGTGGATTGCGGAATATCAATGTAGATGTAGGAATACATGTGCAGTGTAATAACTATCTTTTTCTGCGATACGCAGCTGTATAACTGATTACCAGAACGTAAATTTTGTTTACAACATTTTGTCAATTGTGATTATTCTCAAGAAAGACACGTTCTGTAGGATCGTCGTTATATTGTTGTACAGCTGCCCACTCACTTATTGTGAGTTTGGTTGGTGAAGTCACAGACCACTTTATCTGTAAGAGCAGTTTTGTTGCGTATTGTAGAACTGAACGAAGGTACATATTGATGGTGGCTCAGAGGCGCTGAAACATTAACAGAATAGTGTTTTCGTATGACAGGCGAACCATGCTGTACGATATACGTATATCACTGTATGGACGTGATGTTTTTAATGTGAGTCACTCTCACGGAATTGAACTACATTCTGCACCTCGCGCGGACTTTTCGTGTTCCTTCCGTCGGTAGAGTATCAAAAGTGTTGGACTTTCTGCAGTTTCAGTTTTTGGAAAGAAACGCGATCAGAGTTCGAGATGTTTGATGCTGGCGAAATGAGTGCAATTTGCTACAGAGTTGGTGCAGTGTGTCGTAATAGAATGGTCAAGACTTGTTCCATTAACTTTATGAAAAAACACGACGTCAGTGGTACAGGTCAGAAGTCTTTGTAATCTGCCCTGTGACTCTGCCTGAAAAGTAAATCGCCTTATGGCGTTTCCCAGGAGCACGCGGCGGCAACTCGTTCAGAAGCTGTTGTTGTTAAGAATGCGTTGATGCAGCTTCCCACGCTAGACTGTTATGTGCAAGCCTCTTCGTCTCCAACGAACGACTGCAGCCTGCGTCGTTGCTCGCCATATGTTGTTTTTACCTTCCACACTCCCTTTCAGTACCAAACTGACTATTCCTTGATGCCTCAGAATGTCTCCTAAGGATTAGACTAGATTAAATTAGGCTCAATTTTCATTCCACAGAACCAAAAATGAGATGATTTTCGTGGGCGTAGAACATGTCAGAAAGTGTAACATCAAAAAAACATAGAACATCTGAATATAATACTTACTACCATGATTATTTGTCAGGTAACTGTCAAAATATTTCACTACATTACAATAAACTGGAGCTTTTAATATTTACAGGGGTAATACGCTGTCACAATGAAATATAGTTATGCACTTTCAACAGATTTCTCATACACAAAATATCTGATGTGACCGTTGTGACCAAGAGCTGTCAAAACTGAAATCTAACAGACATTTTTACTTAAGTTGATCTATCAGTCCCTGTTAAGATATTCAACTATAGAGTAGAAAGAGTTGTCCATCAAAAAGACTTTCAGACCCCGATTAAACCGTGCTTTATCTGAAACCAAGTTTTTAATGGTTGCTGACAATTTATTGAAAATGTGTGTTCCAGAATACTGGATCCCTTTTTGGATCAAGGTAAGTTATTGTAGGTCTTCATGTAGGTTGTTCTTATTCCTGGAATTGATACTATATATTGAGCTATTTGTTGGAAACAGAGATGTATTACATGAACAAATTTCATTAAGGAGTAAATACACTGAGAAGCAGTGGTTAGAATACCAAGTTCCTTTAACAGGATTCTAAATGAGGTTCTTGAATTTACACCACAACTGATTCTTATTACACGCTTTTGCACGGTAAAAACTTTTGTTCGATTTGATGAGTTACCCCAGAATATGATACCGCATGACATAATAGAATGAAAGTAAGCAAAGTAGGTAAGCCTTTTTATATTTATATGTCCTCTGACATTATTCTCGCTGCAAATACAGACTTGTTTACACTCCTCGACAACTCTATGGAATGCCCGTCCCAGCTGAATTTATGGTCAACTTGGAATCCCAGAAATTCAACACTGTTAACCTTTACGATCTGAGTGTCTCCATATGCTATTGACAATCTGAAAGGAAATCTCTTACATGTTCTGAACTGCGTATAGTGGGTGTTTTCAAAGTTTATTGGCAGTGAGTTAGGTTTAAACCATTTAGTAATGTCAGTGTCTGATTAGCTGCTATTTCTAAATCTGTATGTGACTTTCCAATTATTGCAATGTGTGTATCATCTGCAAACAAAACAAACTTATCATCTGGCAATGTAACAGACGAGATGTCATTAATGTACACAAGAAAAAGCAACGGACCCAAGATGCAACCTTGAGGAACACCACATGTAATGAATTCCCAGTCAGATGAAGACTGACTGCATACTGCACAGATATTTCGCAACGACACTCTTTGTTTCATGTTAGTTCGATAAGACTCAAACCATTTCACAGTACCACCAGTGTCACCATGATATTCAAATTTAAGAGAATGCTGTGATTCACACAGGCAAACTGTTTTGACAGATCACAGAAAATGCTAGTCGTCCTTCTTTTGCTATTTCTATGCTTTGGAAGTGCTTTAAGAATAAAATAACTATTGTATTTAGGTCCTTCTAACTTTCACGTGTACAACTACTTACGATTCAGTTCCTATAAACTTTTACGCGCATGCACACATTTTGGTCTTCGGCACTGGCCTCGGTTCAGCTCGCTTCTAGTCTTGGCGTTCATAACGTGCCTCATGTCGTCAGGACGATGCTACGCCTTTGATAAGTCCGTATAATGTCTTAACTTTCTCGTTTCCGCAGCCCTCATTTTATTTAGATGACGGTCTATTTTGTAAGCAGCTCTTTATCTAGACCTGACCTTTGTTACCTAACGTATAATTATACAGGCTCTACTTTCTCAGATTTTTTGTTACTTTACCAGTTGAATAGGTTTCATCATCTGCGCATATCATTGTTTTATAGTCTTTCATCCGTCTGGTTTACAGCTATATTCTTATTCTAGATTCCCTATATAGGGATGATGTTTCCCTGAATTCTACCGTATTTTAACTAGAACAACCACATTCTTGTCGGTTGAACATTTTTATTACAATTGACGGGAAATGTTAGGTCATGTACTGGTTATACCTTCAACGAAATTATTTCCTGAAGATGTCACCCTAAACTCGTTCGACCACAAATAAATATTTAACATACAGCTGAAGCGGTCTTCTCCTTCATGATATAATAAAATGGTGTCTTTCGTAACACGGAATTTTTCTCCTGCTTTTCTTAGCAAGCACGGAAAATAGGAGCAGTTGCAGCATCCGAAAGATGACGCACTTGTGGTACGTGGTGCAATTCCTGTAAGTTGTTCCTTTTCCATCGTCAACAAATTGAATTATACAAACGTTCTAGAAACAAGATTGCTATATAAGACTACAATTTTGCTCCTGACACGAGAAATGATATATACGGTAATGGAATCATATATAATGTCCGCTCCCGGTAGCTGAGTGGTCTGAGCGACAGAATGTTAATCGTAAGGGCCCGTGTTCGATTCCCGACTGAGTCGGAGATTTTCTCCGCTCAGGGGCTGGGTGTTGTGTTTTCCTCGTCATCGTCGTTTCATCCCCATCGACGCGCAAGTCGCTGAAGTGGCGTCAAATCGAAAGACCTGCACGCGGCGGACGGTCTACCCGACGGGAGACCCTAGTCATACGACATTCACATTTATTTACATCAGATAAAATTGTTTTTTGAAAATTTGTGATGCGCTGGTTCATGAAGGAACAGAAAAATATGAGATGAAATATCAGCTTACGATGGATGCGATACTCTAAGCCAAAGTCTCTTGGAAGTATTCATTGTCTCTCTTTCCGGTAAGTATGTGGTGTAATTGTGTAATTTTGTGCTCGAAAATTTCTGAATGTGGCAGGACATCACGTTTTCGAATTTATTAATCTTTTTTTTCTTTTTTGAGCATGCAAAATGGTTAGAATATATTCAATATTGTCAAATGTGTGTACAATTTGAAGTAGATCGAAGCGACGGCTACACCATTTCATTATCGAAGGCGAAAGGTTACAAGATGCTCGTTAAACGTCACTATAAAATTCCTGTGGCTTTGAACTATGTAGACATATGTTTTGTGTTATAAATAACAATAATAACACCATGGATGAAAGCCAAAAGCGGATAGTGCAACACCCAACATGTGAACTGATCGTAGGAGTATCTCGTGACCGGTTGTAGCCGTAGCATATAGTTACATGAAGTGTTAGTGAGAAGCCTTAATACAGCTAAAGACTGTGGATGATTTAACGCACTTTCATTCTTTCCAGCGATAGGTACCGGGTTCCTCTTCGCGAGCGTAGTTTCCTTGCTGATGAGTGCTTACGTCGCCTACGCCTATCACTGGGTGAGTAAGCTGAACAAACCAAATGATGAAGCACTGGCAAGGGGACCGCGCTTACTAGTCACCACAGATTCCGTCCAAATTTATGGTGTGTTCCGGTCCTCGGCAGAAATGAAGTGACAAAAGGGGGAGTTACAGAAGGCCAAGTGTTTAGAGAAAATACTACGTTCGATGCTCGTTATCATAATTGCGAAGAAGCGGCAAGTTTCAGTTTTCTGGTAGTTGTTGTTGTTGTGGTCTTCAGTCCAGAGACTGGTTTGATGATTCAGCTCTCCATGCTACTCCATCCTGTGCAGGCTTCTACATCTCCGAGTAACTACTGCGACCTACATCCTTGTGAATCTGTTTAGTGTATTCATACTTTGGTCTCCCTCTACGATTTTTACTCACCACGCTTCCCTCCAATACTAAATTGAAGATCCCTTGATGCCTCAGAACGTGTCCTACCAACCGATCCCTTCTTCTAGTCAAGTTGTGTCACAAATTCCTCTTTTACCCAATTTAATTCAGTACCTCCTCGTTAGTTACGTTATTTACCCATCTAATCTTTTTTGTTACACTGCAAATAAACTGAAACAATCGTGAATGTATTTTATTCATTAATGTTTTTAAAAAGGCATAAAAGGGAAAGGTAAAGGCCAGTTTTGGATCGAAAATAAATTTCCAAGAACGTACCGCACTGCAAATTAACTTTCCCAAAATAGACTGTAATTATATTCCGTTAGCTCTCATCAGCTGTAAGGTAAAACTTGGTTCATCATGCAGGTAAAATCGACCCATCGAGAGAGAAAAGGAAATCCCCTCCCGAGGACACTGCATCAAAATACTTTCCATTGTACATAACCAGCTAACCTCCCAAATTTCGACGAAATGAGACGTTATGCATGGTTTGGTGTTAAGCAGTGCGATATGAGAGAATCGTTTATGAACGTAAACAGAGTATGTTTTAATACAGAGGCTAATAAAAACTATGAAATTGTAAAAGTGCGTTGTCTGTAAGGTGTGCAAAACGCCGGAATACCTGCAATTTCTCCATTTTTTTTTACGATGAGTATCACCACAGCGCTTGCAAATCACCAAATGTAAAATAATAAAAGTATTTATTATCCAACAATTACTGCAAAGCATGATGGGAACGTCGTCAAAGATAGACACTACTCCAAGAGGTAGACCGAATGGCAAATCCTCCGTTGTTCGTAGAAACAATGCAAAGGGGTCAAAGGATTTTGTAGGACCCCAACCAACATGTATGCAGCCCTCAACACTGAAATTTAAGAAAGCAACTATGTTTGCAACCCTAAATGTAAACTCTCTAATTAAAGTAGGAAAATTGAAATTATTGATTGAAAAGCTGAACCAGAAAGAAATTTTAATATGTGCATTACAAGAAACAAGGTTTTTAGATGAAACTGCTTTAGATTTTGAAAACTATCGTTTATTTAAAGGAAAACCAGGTAAAATCTTAATGAAACAAATGCCATACCTGGGAACAGCATTTCTGGTACATCACTCAATTTTAGATTCAGTTACTAACTTCTACTCGAGTTCTGAGAGACTATCCATTCTTGAGATTAAATGTAAAAACAAAGGATACTCTATAATCAACTGCCATGCACCCATAAACCAGGACAACAAAAATAACCCGGAGAAAGTTGAAGAATTTTGGGAGATACTTGAAATGGAACTGGATAGATGCTCAAAGAAGAACATAAAAATGTTAGTAGGCGATTTTAACGCACAAATAGGAAGGGAGAAAAAATACTATGGAACAGTAGGCCTCTTCCCAGGTCACAAAAGAACTTCAAAAAATGGAGAAAGGCTTATAGAGGTATGTAGGCATTTCAACTTGAAAATAATGACAACACATTTCAAAAAGCTGAGCCGAAAAACTAAAACATGGAGATCACCAAATCCACTTCTCGGAGAATTCCAAATTGACCATGTGGCTATCTCACTTCATTGTCAAGAAGAAATTCAAAACACTAAAGTGCTGAAAAGCCTTGATGTTGATTCAGACCACTATTTGACTACGATTAAATTCAGACCACTCCCATTTCGAAAAGAGAAGAAAACCTTTTACAAAATTCCAAAATATAACACAGAAACGTTAAAAAATGAAGAAATTAAACAACGGTTTCAAAGAGCATTGCACAAAGATAGCGATGGCATATCCACAATAAATAAGGAAGCGGGATGGGAGGAGATCAAAAACGAAATAGTTGAAATAGCAAAAGAAAATTGTCTCGTGAAAAGAGTAAGAAGACATCCATGGTGGGACAATGAATGTGATGAGAACCTGGAGAAGAGACAGAAATTGTGGCAGAAATGGAACTCCACAAAAGATCCTCAAGATCTTGACAATTTTAAAATCCAGAGAATAGAAACAGCTAAGCTTTTCCGTAATAAAAAAAGAAGACAATTTCAGGATAACCTAGAACAGATTGAGGAAGACTTTAAAAGAAATAATTCTAGAGATTTCTACAAAACTTTTAGAAAACAGCTAACCAAATACCAATCCCCAAATTTATGTTTTAAAGATGAAGAGAACAAGCTAGGTTTGACAAACAAGACTAATTGTGAAATATTAGCAAAATATTTCGAGAATCTACTAAATTGTGAACCACCCAAAGATAAAATGAGTTTTGAAAACCACCGACATACTAATACCGAGTCAAAACCTCCAGACGCTGAAGAAATAAAACACATAATACACAGTCTAAAAAACAATAAAGCCCCAGGTGAAGACTCCATAGTACCAGAAATCCTAAAAATAATGGATACCAACCTCCCACAAGTTTTGGAACATATGTTTAAGAAGATCTGGGACGAAGAAAGAATTCCTGAAGACTGGCAGTGTGCCCTGATACACCCACTACACAAAAAGGGGGATAAGATGAATGTTAATAATTATAGAGGGATCTCGCTACTACCAGTAGGATATAAAATTTTGTCAAGGAAATTACTTCAAATCGTGGAGCCAGTTCTGGATAAAAAAATAGGTGAATATCAAGCAGGTTTTAGACAAGGTAGATCCTGTGTTGAACAAATATTTAACCTGAAAACACTAATTCGTTACAGAATCTCAAGAGGCCAGAGATTTGCAATAGTATTTGTAGATTTCAAAAAAGCATACGACTCGGTAGATAGAGAAACATTACTGAAAGTATTGGAAGAATTTGGGGTCGATACGAAAACAATTCAAATTATCAAACAGACGCTAACAAACAGTAAGGCCAAAGTTAAATTTATGGGTGAAATTTCAAGGAAGTTCGAAATTAAAACAGGTGTTAGACAAGGTGATGGTTTATCCCCAATCCTCTTCAACTGCGTACTGGAAAAGATATTGAGAATATGGAAAGAAGAACTCAAAGGCACCAAGAATGACATCAGAATTGGAACAAAAAAAGAAAAAATAGAAGTGGACTGTTTAGCTTTTGCAGACGATCTGGCAATAATTACAGAAAACGAAGAAATAGCTCAGAACTACCTGGAGAAACTACAAGAAGTTTCGGCCAGAGCTGGACTGCAGATTTCATTTGAAAAAACCGTGTATATGTCTAATCATAGAAATAACAAGAAAAATCTTATTACTAAATACGGCAATATTAAGAGAGTAGAAAAATTTAAGTATTTAGGTGAAATAATTCAAGTGAATGGTTTAGACAAGAGTGCAAACCAGGCGAGAGCAAGGAAAATGGAATTTGCTTTTCAAAAAACCAAAGACATATATAACAAAAAAAACATTTCGATTCAAGCTAAATTAAGACATTATAAAACTGTCATTAGACCAGAATGCCTGTATGCATCGGAGTGCCTAACTCTTAACAAAAAGGGAGAAATAGAAAACATGGAAAAGAAAGAAAGGAAAATTTTGAGAAAAATATTAGGACCGAGAAAGATTGGAGAAGAGTACAAGCTAAAGAGTAATAAGGAAATATACAAAACTATTGAGAAAGTGAGTGAGGCAATGCGTAAACGCAGACTAACGTTTTATGGTCACCTGTCGAGGATGGATGGAAACAGACTAACAAGAAAAGTGTTTGAACATAGTAACAGGAACGAAAAAACCAACAATAAATGGATACAGATGGTGAAAAAGGATTTGGCCTATTTTAATGTCACCCGTGAGTCAATCAGGGACAGGGAAAAGTTTAGACAAATAGTGAACGAAATTAAGTGTTTTCCAGAAGAAACGAAACTAAAGAATAATAACAGGAAATGGTCGGAAGAGCGGAGGAGGAACCACTCGAAAATGATGAGGAAATATTGGGAAGAGAGAAAAAAAGATCAAAAAGCCGGGCAAGTGAATTGTTGAACGTGGTCCAAAGATGGCCGAAATCGAAAGAAGAAGAAGAAGAAAAGTATCCATATGTATGTACGAAGTTCTTGTGTAAGCCTTACAATACCTCCCTGGAAATTTATTTGCAGTGCCTGATTATTGTTTGCCTTTTTCTACGCCTTTTATGAAAATATTAAAAAATAAAATATAACGGTCGTTAATTCGGTCCATTTACGTTGTACGTAACGTAAAAATGTAAAATTACTTGTCTACACTGTACCAGTTGCTATGTGGTAACTAGGATAGCACGCGATGCCCGGCCAGCATCGACAGAGCTATTTTACGAGGGCCGTTCAATAAGTAATACAACGCCGTTTATTTCTGAAAGTAGACTGCATTTATGCAGGATCCCAGTACACCATATTATTCCCCACTCTTTTGGCAGCAAACGTTATTCTTCAAAATAATATCCGTTGAATGCGACGTCCTCTCGCAGCCTTACTGGGAGGCCCTGAATGTGCGCATGGTATCCTTCTTCTGGGCGACGCCTGAGCCAACATCTTGCTGCATCAGTAACCTCCTGCTTAATCCACGTCCTGCTTCCCGCGGAGTGCATCCATCGGTGGGCCAAAAAGATGGAAGTCGGAAGGTTCGAGATCCGGGCTGCAGGATGGCCGAGAGAGAACAGTCCAATGAAGTTTTGCAGTCACCTCTTTGGTGCGTAGACTTGTGAGCGGCGTTGCGTTGTCATTGAGAAGGTGAAGTTAGTTTGTATTTCCTAATTTCCTGAGGGTAGCACAGAACACTTCAGAGTTAATCGTTACACCATGAGGTAGGACACTGAACAAAATAACCCCTTCACATTCTCAGAACACCAAATCGGTAATGACAAGTAGGCCCAGTCCCCTTGTATGTTGCCTTAGTGATTATATCACAGCTACCAGTATTTTTGTTTCAAACAGCAACTAACTAGTACCAACAATTATATCCTATCTTGTAGTAATATTTGCAACAAACCAAGTATTTCAATTTTTTATATGTAATATATTTTAATTTTTCAGCCAGTTCATAGTCCAAAGCGACATAATTCATGAAACGATAAAACAAATATCTTCAGAATCTCGAAAGAAGATTATATAATGTCAGTTTGAAAGCATACACATAAAGACGTATAATATCGGCTGATCCATCTACTTCTACACTCTGAAAGACGGTGATGGAACCAGAGGGGGTGGGGTGAGCGAGAACAGTGTCATGACCCAGAAGGGCATCATCATCCCACCCACCCCCCCACCCCCAGCCCCTATATAAAAGATACATCACTTCGCTGACCACTGATGCAGACAGCTTCTTATGATTATATTAAAACATGTTAAATACTTTATGCATTTTCTTATTTAACTCCCATGCATCTGAGGTACGTTAAATGTTGGTGGGTGGGAGAGATAGTAATGTACTTTGCCTGCCCTTCCCCTCCTCACCACCCCAGAACAAACTCTTGGATACTATGCAGCTGGCAGAAGCCATCTTTTGTTTTGTGGCACTCACTTCTGAAAAGAATTCAACATACGTTTCCAAGCAACAAGCTGCATCTTGACGTCAATGCAAGAGACGTTTCATACTCCGACTGCTTACAGTGCCATATTTTCATCTGGTCCCAGAAAGTGGAACTATTATTTTCTTTTTGCGTACTCCCCGAACACACGTATTAATGAATATACTTATGATGTTTCAGCAACCTGTGATGTATACAGGTCGCAGTGCAGATAACCACCTGGTAGAACACACTGAGTGTGCAAAAGAAGCAGTTCCAATAGCACTTACGTTTACCCTTATTCACTATGTAGCTGGCCGCGGTGCCCGACCGGTTCTAGGCGCTTGAGTCGGGAACTGCACGACTGGTACGATCGCAGGTTCGAATCCTGCCTCGGGCATGGATGTGTGTGATGTCCTTAGGTTAGTTATGTTTAAGTAGTTCTAAGTTCTAGGGGACTGATGACCTCAGATGTTAAGTCCCATAGTGTTCGGAGACATTTGAACCATTTTTCACTATGTAAATACGTTATACGAAATATCCTCTGTCATTCAAAATTTGTATAATTATGTAACCCTTTCCCTGTAATTAATTATTCACGAAAAATACAGTGTCTATTTTTCTCAAGTTTCTCTTATTGCCAGTGCATCCACTTGTGCACAGTACGCCCCATGTGTAGAAGTATTTAGTTGGCATCGTGAGCTAGTACCGATGCCTATAAAGGGTACTAGGGGTGTAAGTGCAGATTTTTTAATTGCTGACTGACGACAGTGAGTGAACTGAACGACGTTATATAAATATTTACTTCAGCTGCAGACTAACAATTATAGCTATTAGCAATGGTATGTTTTCAGGTTGGTTAGTAGCCCCAAGCTCACGTGTGAGCTTATTTTTCCTTGGGCAGCAGGTCAGGTGTTGAAGTGCGGATGTGTGGACGCAAAACGGATACTCCATACTAATAGGGATAGTCCACTTAGAGGTGCAGTTACGACCATTCAGAAAATATCAGGTAGTAACGACCATTCAGAAAATATCTCGTAGTAAATTATCTGACGTTTTTGTGGAATCACTGTTACATGCAGAAAAAAAGAACAACCAACACACTGAAATGGGAACATTTTAAGCTATCAATGATCACAGTATATCCACTTACATCCCTAAAACCCTGTATAACCCAACTGATGAGCCAAAACATTACATGACTGCCTCCTTTGTAGCGTGTTAGTCCTACGCAGCATGGAGCCAACAGGTCCTTCATAGGTTTCTGGAGGTATATGTCACCAAATTCTGCGCATAGGGCGCGCCGTTTCCATAGATTGTGAGCCTATTGTACACTACTGGCCATTAAATTGCTACATCAAGAAAAAATGTAGATGATAAACGGTATTCATCGGACAAATATATTATACTAGAACTGCTATGTGATTACATTTTCACGCAATTTGGGTGCATAGATCCTAAGAAATCGGTACCCAGAACAACCACCTCTGGCCGTAATAACGGCCTTGATACGCCTGGGCATTGAGTCAAACAGAGCTGGGATGGCGTGTACAGGTACAGCTGCCCATGCAGCTTCAACACGATACCACAGTTCATCGAGAGTAGTGACTGGCGTATTGTGACGAGCCAGTTGCTCGGCCACCATTGACCAGACGTTTGAGCGGCGTTTGCGTAGAGTTTTCAATGCTAATAGGTCAGTACAGCCGATGAAATAACCTCAGAAATCAATGTGTGATGGACGACGAACGTATTCGTTATGACAATGCGGCGTAATCTTGTGTTAATAGACTGACTATAACAGCAGACGACCGACGCGATAGCTTTTCATAACAGTACGACATCGCCTGCCGCGCCTCTCCTGGACTCGTGACCGTATCGGCTGAACCATAAACGACTCGAAAATTCTCTCCTGTCAGATGAGTCCCGATTTCAGTTGGTAAGAGCTGATGGTAGGGTTCGGGTGCGGCGCAGACCCCCACGAAGCTATGGACCTAGGTTGTCAACACGGCACTGTGCAAGCTGCGGGTAGCTCCATAATGCTGTGGGCCGCGTTTACGTGGAATGGGTTGGTTCTCTGGTCCATCTGAACCGATCATTGACTGGAGATGGACCGGTTTTATCTACTTGGAGACCATTTGCAGCCATTCATGGACTTCGCGTCCCCAAACAATGATGTAATTCCTACAGATGACAATGCACCATGCTACTGGTTCACAATGAATCACTATTGGTGTGGAGAACATTCTGACGATTCTAGCGCATGATTTGGCCACCCAGACTGCCGACGTGAATCCCATCGAACATTTACGGGACATAATCGACATTTCAGTTCATGTACAAAATGCTACATCGGCAACTCTTTCGCTATTTATGGACAGCTGAAGAGGCAGCATGGCTAAATATTTCTGCAGGGGCCTCCAGTGACGTGGTCAGTCCATGCCAAATCGCGTTGTTGAGCTACGCCTGGCAAAAGGAGGTCCAATACGATGTAAGGAGGCCTTCTGTCACCTCAATGAGTGTGAGTAGACACAGCACTACGGTCTTCCGTCTCTGCTTTGTTTATACAGGGTGATGCCGTGATAATGTTACAAACTTTGAGGGATGGTGGAGAAGGTTTAATGCATCAACTGGAGGTAAGAAACCCTCGTCCTTAAACGACCGAGTCGCTAATTATAAGCGACAATTATTCTTATACGTTTTGGGAGTGGGGCACATGTACTGTTATTGTTGTTGGTAACAGTGAAGGATATTCAACATCAGCAGGTGATAGTATGGATCAAAACAAGAGAAAGATTCCTAGCGAACATAGGCTCTAAAATGCATACCTTAAGAGCTATGATCACTGTTTCACCTTCGATACTGTGAAACGCATCTCATTTGAATGAATGCCCATAGCTCTTAAAATGTGCATTTACCAGCCCATGTTCAAATGTGTGTGAATTCCTAAGGGACCAAACTACTGAGTTCATCGGTCCCTAGGCTTACACACTACTTAAACTAACTTAACCTAACTTATGCTAAGAACAACTGTAAGGTGTCAGGCAAAACACCTTCCATGAAAACCCTGACATGATAAGCAAATCCAGCAGTATGTCACATAGCTCCGAATAAATCGTGACATTAAATTAACCAAAGTAATACGATAAACGAGTGAGCAAATGGAATACCACAGACTAACACAAGAATGCCTTAATGCATGTCATACATTCCCACCGTGAAACAAACACAGTTCCGAGGGGAGAAACGAGAACAGAAGCCGAGAGCAGAACCGTGTTAAGCTGGAAGGCCCTACGATACGGGACGGACACCCATGTCTCCAACCAATCGCCAGGACCACCCCCAGCCCATGTTAAGAGATAAGAGCCCTCCAGAAGAACAGTACAGATCTTACGATAATACTAAAAGGGCCACACCAGCTGCAAGTTTTAGCGTCAGACATTTTCGCGTCTCTGTTACGTTGCAAACGTTAAAAACATTGCCCCACCACGAAAACTATAACGTTTCTCATTGGATAGACAGAATTTTTGTAGGCGGAGCTTAAGACTAACATTGAGACCCTGACTGGTCAGATGAAAACACAGCCAGATAGTTTTTTCTTAAACCAACTTCGGTAAACTGTAGTAAGGGGAAGTTAGGAGAGAGTTGCTTCCGAGACGGCGCCCCGTGACGCTGCCTAATCAACGACAAGGTAATGAACGCACGCGATGCGCATAACAGCGCATAAAGCTTCACTCAGAACTGCAGAAGTCTCATCTGTTACACTCCCTTTTTACATAATACTAGTGTCGATCGTCAATTAAATCTCATGGTGGTCACATTTGCTACTTGAAGTAAAAATCTGAAACGCGATGATTTTTCTGTTATATAATTATTGAGAAGCCACATCAGCCACTGTAATTTACGACAAGTTAGATAAGTAATTAAAGACAATAGAGGGTCACTGTAGACCATTTTGATACCATTCAGGGATATTCGTACACATTTTTGTTGAACGCAGTTGGTTTTTATCATCCTGTATTAAAACATTTCCTTTTATCAATAGTGCAATTTATAAACAATGTTTTGTGAGTAAAATAAAATTTCCAATGGTAAACTTAACTGCTTTTTCGACGTTATTTTACCAGCTAACTAAAAATAGGAAAGCCTTGAACCTCTTCCACTAAATTTAGTTAGTATTAAGATTCTTTTACAGGGAGTGCAGTGGAGCTGAGGCTGAAATCATTAAGTATTTGTTTATATCACCGCTAGTCTCACTGAACTCTTCTGAACTCTACATGTCATGTGTGGTCTGGCGTCTCCTTACCAGCAGCAGGTCCCAGGTTCAAACTAGTCAATTCCCTAAAAAACACGCTCAGAGCGTCGTTGCGCGAAAGTGGTAGGGAGACACGATATAGAACAAACAGAAACCACGCAGAATGTTAGACAACACACACACACACACACACACACACACACACACACACACCCATGCCCGAGGGATCGAACCTCCGGCGCGAGGGCATATCCCATGATCACTAGACTTTTTTTTTTTCTTCTTTTGGTCGATTACAATATCACTGGAAGTTGGGTGTCCTATAGTCTTAGCAAAAACAGTAAACATACATGTATTCCACAGCCAGAGGTGTAGGACCGGTTTTCACTTATCACTTTCGACTCAGTCATTTCTGGACCTGGGTCCCTTACTTGAAATTTATACGTTTACCCTTCTCCACCACACCTGAAAGTGTGTAACATCATCACAGAATCCCGATGTATACTTTCCTTAGCGCGTCCCGTAACCAGACTGCATTCACTCTCGCCGTGGTAAGTTGATCGTAATGTTTCGGCTCAGCAGTCTATTCAGAGCACTCCAAACGAAACCGGCCCAGTGGTAGCTTCGGTGAGCAACAATAACAGTCCTGACATGCTGTACGCCAAGTGGGGATATTAGACAATACAGATTTTGAGGTTTCATTTCGTGTTTTCACAGGCCTATTGGGATGTGCTGCACATGGTGGCGCGCTGGTACCTCGCCTCGCAGGGCATACAGCTACTGGAACCGATCCGAGATATGGTCGTAAAAGGGCAGCAAGACGTCAGCTGTTTAGATGTCTTCCACGCGATATTCTCCTTATGTAAGTCTGCGCGCCTCTAGTGTCCGACTGTTTACACTGACGCAAAAAATAATCCCAATACCAACAAGGAGTTTTCGACGTAAACGAAAATTGGTAGGCACGTTTCTACAGGGTGTTATAAAAAGGTCCGGCCAAACTTTCAGGAAACATTCCTCACACACAAATAGAGAAAAGATGTTATGTGGACATGTGTCCGGAAACGCTTAATTTCCATGTTAGAGCTCATTTTAGTTTAGTCAGTATGTACTGTACTTCCTCGATTCACCGCCATTTGGCCCAATTGAAGGAAGGTAATGTTGACTTCGGTGCTTGTGTTGACATGCGACTCATTGCTGTACAGTATTAGCATAAAGCACATCAGTACGTAGCATCAACAGGTAAGTGTTCATCTCGAACGTGGTTTTGCAGTCAGTGCAATGTTTACAAATGTGGAGTTGGCAGATGGCCATTTGATGTATGGATTAGCACGGGGCAATAGCCGTGGCGCGGTACGTTTGTATCGAGACAGATTACCAGACCCTAGGTGTCCCGACAGGAAGACGTTCGAAGCAATTAATCGGCGTCTTAGGCAGCACGGAACATTCCAGCCTATGACTTGCGACTGGGGAAGACCTAGATCGACGAGGACACCTGCAATGCACGAGGCAATTCTTCGTGCAGTTGACGATAACCCTAATCTCAGTGTCAGAGAAGTTGCTGCTGTCAAGGTAACGTTGACCACGTCACTGTATGGAGAGTGCTACGGGAGAACCAGTTGTTACCGTACCATGTACAGCATGTGCAGGCACTATCAGCAGCTGATTGGCCTCCACGGGTACACTTCTGCGAATGGTTCATCCAACAATGTGTCAATCCTCATTTCAGTGCAGATGTTCTCTTTACGGATGAGGCTTCATTCCAACGTGATCAAATTGTAAATTTTCACAATCAACATGTGTGGGCTGACAAGAATCCGCACGCAATTGCGCACTCACGTCATCAACACAGATTTTATGTGAACGTTTGGGCAGGCATTGTTGATGATGTCTTGATTGGGCCCCATGTTCTTCCACCTACGCTCAATGGAGCACGTTATCATGATTTCATACGGGATACTCTACCTGTGCTGCTAGAACATGTGCCTTTACAAGTACGACACAACATGTGGTTCATGCACGATGGAGCTCCTGCACATTTCAGTCGACGTGTTGGTACGCTTCTTAACAACAGATTCGGTGACCAATTCCATGGCATCCACGCTCTCCTGATCTCAATCCTCTTGACTTTCATTTATGGGGGCATTTGGAAGCTCTTGTCTACGCAACCCCGGTACCAAATGTAGAGACTCTTTGTGCTCGTATTGTGGACGGCTGTGATACAATACGCCATTCTCCAGGGCTGCATCAGCGCATCAGGGATTCCATGCGACAGAGGGTGGGTGCATGCATCCTCGCTAACGGAGGACATTTTGAACATTTCCTGTAACAAAGTGTTTGAAGTCACGCTGGTACGTTCTGTTGCTGTGTGTTTCCATTCCATGATTAATGTGATTTGAAAAGAAGTAATGAAATGAGCTCTAACATGGAAAGTAAGCGTTTCCGGACACATGTCCACATAACATATTTTCTTTCTTTGTGTGTGAGGAATGTTTCCTGAAAGTTTGGCAGTACCTTTCTGTAACACCCTGTATATCTGAATGACGGTGTTTTGCGTATGGCGCTGGCGCATCGTACTGCATCTGCAGCAGCAATCTGAGCAGCATTTGGCACCACAGTGACACAACGAACTGTTACAGATCGGTTACATCAAGGACAGTTCCGAGCCAGACGCTCTGTAGCGTGCATTTCATTGACCCCGAACCACGACCGCTTGCGACTGCAATGGTATCAAGCGAGGGGTGGTTCAAGGGCACGGTGGATGTCTGTTGCATTTTCTTGGCGAAACGTGGTTCGGCCTCGGTGCCGGTGATGGTTGTGTGTTGGTTAGAAGAAGACCTGCAGCCAACCTGGTGTGGGTGCCAGACACACTGGGCCGACACCTCGAGTTATAGTCTGCGGTGCGATTTCGTATGACACCAGGAACACTCTGTATTTGTACCACACACCCTGACTGCAAATCTGTACGTCAGTCTGTTGGTTCGACCTGTTGTGCTGCCATTCATACCAACAGGATAACGCCCGTTCACATACCGCTGTTGTAACCCAACGTGCTCCAACGAGTGTCGAGATGTCGTCTTGGCCTGCTCTATCACCAGATCTGTCTGCAGTAAGATATCGACATATGGGAAATCATTTGATGATAACTGCAGCGTCATCCACAAACAGCATTATTCATCCATGTACTGCCCGGTCAGTTGTGACAGACATGGAACACCATCCCACAAACAGATATCCGGCACTTACAGAACACAGTGAATGCACGTTTGTATGTTTGAAGTCAACATTCTGGTGGTCACACATGTTATTAACTTACCAGCAATTCACTTTTTCAGTAACTTGTGATACTGCAGTGATAATCACTCAATTATATTACCTAAACAAATGTATTTCCGAAATTTAGTTACTGTGAAATAATTATTTTTTGGTGTTGCGATTTTTCACCACCAGTGCATCAGCTGTACGGTACCCACAATAAAAATTACATCACCCCCAAAAGACATCACGCAGATACCATGTAACACTGTCTCTACCCCTAGCGACCAGAAAAAGCACTGCTCATTCCCGTTTTCAAGGATCTCAGGACAGATGCACGTAATTACGGGCCTATACCGTTGACGTCAGTCTGTTCTGTAACTATACAACATGCTTTAGCTCAAGGATTATCACGTTTTCGGAGAACAAAAATCTCCATTAAAATGAACATTGATTTCGCAGACGGAGATACTGCGAAACTCAGTTCGCACTGTTCCTCCATCACATCCACAGTGCTGTAGTTGACAGTAATCAGATTTCTTTGACTTTAGGAAGGCATTTGAGCCCGTGTTGCACTGCCATTTAGTGGAAAAAACAAGACCAGATTTGATCCTGGATTCAAGACTTCCTTGCAGGTAAAGCTCAACACGTCGCTCTTAACGGATCAAAATCGACGATGTAAATGTCGTTTACGGAGTACCCGAAGGAAGTGTGATGGGATCGCTAATGTTAACGATGTACACTCATGCTCATAAATTAAGGATAATTCTGACACATGGTGAAACAACGCTTCTGTGTGCGGTTTGCGGGTTTAAATCACATCGGGGTATGACCGTGTGGTGCATATGACCAGCGGTCGTCGCGCGGTGGCGCAGGAAGCAGCCCACATACACAGAGGTGTGTTGGTGCATGTCAGAGTACGGTGCAGCGAGTAAGTGTGCAGACGTTTTCTGACGTGCTGATGGTGACTGTGTGTTTAAAATGGCTCAAACAACACATACTGATGACGTCATGAGGGGAAGAATACTAGGGCGACTGGAGGCTGGTCAAACACAGCAGGTCGTGCATGGGCCCTCCAATTTCTATTGTAGGAATTATTATATTCATTGTAATTTTATGAGAAAGAATGATTACAAACCGAGCAATTATACTCAGAGCTAATATAAGAAGATCAGCTACAAAGTGTTATCTCAAGGTTATGGCAACGATTCCAGCAGACAGGTAACGTGTCCGGGTGCTACAGTACGGGACGTCCACACTGTACAACACCACAAGGAGACCGATATCTCACCATCCGTGCCCGCAGACGGCCACAGAGTATTGCAGATAGCCTTGCTCGGGACCTTACCGTAGCCACTGGAACAGTTGTCTCCAGACACACAGTCTGCAGATGACTGAACAGACATGGGTTTTTCGCCCTGAGACTTACAAGGTGCATTCCACTGTACCCTGGTCACAGGAGAGCCCGTAAAGCCTGATGTCAAGAACACAGTACATGGTTATTGGAACAGCGGTCACACGTTATGTTCACGGACGAGTCCAGGTATAGTCTGAACTCTGATTCTCGCCGGATTTTCATCTGACGTGGACCAGAAACCAGATATCAACCCCTTAATATACTTGAAAGGGACCTGTATGAAGGTCGTGGTTTGATGATGTTGGGTGGGATTATGACTGGTGCACGCAAACCCCTGCATGTCTTTGACAGAGGAACTGTAACAGGTCAGGTGTATCGTGACG
This sequence comes from Schistocerca serialis cubense, assembly GCF_023864345.2. Taxonomy (NCBI): domain Eukaryota; kingdom Metazoa; phylum Arthropoda; class Insecta; order Orthoptera; family Acrididae; genus Schistocerca; species Schistocerca serialis. The sequence goes on along the minus strand of NC_064646.1, from coordinate 87,742,718 downwards.
TCATTTTGCACCATTATGTCCTCCTTTTCAGGGGTGCGGTGGGTCCCACCTTCCTCCTGGTGAATGATAACGCACGGCCCCACCGAGCTGCCATCGTGGAGGAGTACCTTGAAACAGAAGATATCAGGCGAATGGAGTGGCCTGCCTGTTCTCCAGACCTAAATCTCACCGAGCACGTGCTGGATGCTCTCGTTCGACGTATCGCTGCACGTCTTCAAACCCCTAGGACACTTCAGGAGCTCCGACAGTCACTGGTGCAAGAATGGAAGGCTATACCCCCAGCAGCTGCTCGACGACCTAATCCAGAGTATGCCAACCTGTTGTGCGGCCTGTGTACGTGTGCATGGTGATCATATCGCATATTGATGTAGGGTTCCTGCGCAGGAAACCGTGGCGTTTTTCTAGCACATGTGTTTCGAGACGGTTTTCTCAACTTATTACAAATACCGTGAACTTACAGATCTGTGTCGTGTGTGTTTGTGTTCCCTATGTGCCTACACTATGAGCGCCAGTTTTGTGTAGTGCCACGTTGTGTGTCACCACATTCTGCAATTATCCTTAATTTATGGGCATGAGTGTATATAAAGGACGTAGTAGAGAGCGGCGGATGCTCTTTAAGACTATTCGTAGATGATGACGTTCTCTATAAGGAAGTATTAACGCCAGAAGACAGCATCAATTTGCTGAATGACCTGCAGAGTTGACCCTGAACATAAATAAATGTAACATTATTGCACATACATAGGAAAAGAAATTCACTACTTCACAACCACATTATTGATGACAAATTGCTGGACACAGTATTTACCCTCAAATATCTAGGAGCAACTATGCAAACCAACCTTCAATGAAACGATCAACTAAAGCAAATAGTAGGAGAAGTGAACGCAGTCAGAGATTCATAGGAAGGATCTTAAGGAAATGTAACTCAGCCACGAAGCAACTGGATTATAAGGCGATTGTTCGAACGGTTCCTGGGTACTGATCATCACTATGGAATTCTTACGAGGTAGAGCTAATGTAAGAGATACAGAAGATTCAACGAAGAGCAGCGCGTTTCGTCACGGGATGGTTTGGTCAGCGCGAGAGAATTACAGAGATCTCAACAAACTCAAGCGTCAGACACGCTACACGACAGGCGTTGTCCATCACAGAGAGGTTTACTACTGAAATTTCGGGAGAGAAATTTCCGCGAGGAATCGGACAACGTATTACTTCCGCCCTCACACATCTCGCGAAACGACCGCGACGAGAAAACTCGAGAAATTAGAGTTAACGGAAAGGTTTACCAACAATCATTCTTCCCAAACGCCATTCACGAATGGAACAGGGGAGAGGGGAATCAGTTAGTGGCACGGGAAGAACCCTCCAGCACCCTCCGTTGGGTGGCTTGCGGAGTATTGATACAGATTTAGATGTAAATGAAACCTTAATAATGGTTTCAGTTCTCCGTGGAGAGCGTTCACAAGTTTGTTTCGGCCTGCCATATCCGTCTGAAGCCACTCATTGATGATCAGATTCAGATTACGTAGAGCTGCCAAAGTGCGGAGATGTCGATTGCTAGAGTTCACCAGCTTTCTCATCAGCCCCTTTTTTTTCTTTTTTTTTCCTTTTGGACGTGTGATTAAAATCAGCTGATTTAGCGGACCAGTCAAGGCGCGGTACAGTGTCCCAGTGCTCAACAAGCCCTGTATGTGCAGCTCATGCTCCTCTCATGTTCGAAGACTGGTTGGCCCGTAACATACGCGTCGTGATGATTACGTAGACGAAAGGGCAACAGGTGTCCATCGAAAATACTGAAATAAATAGCCTGGTTCATGTTCACGGCAATGCAAATGAGTGGGCCCAAGTCGTAATACGGAAAACACCCCCAAAAAGATCGCAGTGCCACATGTGGCCTCAACTACATCCCCCACACACGGCAGGTTGAATGTTTCGTTCGTCCATCGAAGCACTCTGTGCATTGTATCATGGGTAAAAGAGGCAAAGGCGCGGCTCGTGGGACTGCACTACACTCTTCTAGCCCGCTACTGTCCAGTTTTTTGCCACACTGAAGACGTGCAGCTTCACCTGCCGCTGTGTTCAACGTCAGTTTGCGACGTACCCCCCACCGAGTGTCCATTAAATGCAGTTCCCTTCGCAATGTTCGATAAGAAATTGGTTGAGAACTACCCGCATACAGTGGCGAGAAAAATTCGTTTCGGGGTTGGACGCGGACTGTCGACGACAAGGCATTTCCTGTACACACGATGGACAGTCGGCGTTCATATTCCAACAAATTTGGTTACTTCAGTCAAAGTAAGGACACGGGCAGGTGCAAATACGGTAGCTCCTTTCTCCCATTCCGTCTCATCTCTACGTCGAATACAACCTTTAAAATTATGTATTCCACAAAAATTGTTAAGTGTGCCCATTTTTTTGCTCTTGTCGTTATTGTACTGGACTTTTCCTGAGCTGCACTGAATTTTATTTGCCTGCGAAACGTCTTTGTGTATAAAACACAAAGGACAATAATCGGCAAATCAAAGACATGAATAGACCCATTTGACACAGCTACGCTACTATCGTTTGACATCACATAAGTGTAGAACCACATACGAACTGAAGCAGCAATCAGAATAATTAGCAACAACTAATATAGACTAATATTATCGAGGTAAACAGTTGCAAGAAGTCTCAACCATTCTGTAATCACACGGCAGAATTACTTGAAGTTTAAACATGATCTCTACTTCCAACAGGAATTACTACTATTAGGATCAGCGAAAAGTGGCTATTGGCCTATATCTTCCTCAGTGACCTACAAAACAAAATCTTTGAAGAAATACTAACGCCTAAACAGTAGAAAATAGTATACTGCTACAGCTAAGTTGATGACGTAATACGCTTGATATATGAAACACATGACTGGGTAATACAGTTAGACAGAGACATCAATACTAGCCGTCCGTAGCTCGTGGTCTAGCGACTAGCGTTGCTGCCTCTGGATCACGGGGTCCCGGGTTCGATCCTCGGCCGGGTTGGGGATTTTCTCTGCCAGAACTGGGTGTCTGTGTTGTCCTCACCATACCATCATCATCATTTGCGACAGTAGCTAGACTGAACTGTGTAAAAATTGGGACTTTATGCGGGGGCTGTAGACCACGCAGTTGATCGCCCCACAAACCAATCATCATCATCAATGCAACCTACCCAAACATCCATTTCACCCTTGAAACTGAAGACCACAATAAAAAATAAAATAACATTCCATGACATCGCAATTGAGAACAAGAACCACAAACACCGGTTATGATCATGCAGAAAAGCTACATCTACCTCTACAGCAACACATAACACAGCAAACCACCGCACAGTGCAAAACCAAGCAAGACTCAGATACCTGCTGCACCGACTGAAAGCGAACAGATTCCCAATGGATACAGGTAGCTACACACAAGAACACTGGGCGTACTGTTTGTTCGACGTAAGAATGGCCACTCTCCCAACGTAATGTTGTAGACCCCAAGTGTTCCGAGACCTGTTGCGGCTTTAAGTGGTCTCGTTAAGTAATGGATTTTTGTTGAGAGCCTGAATATCGGTTTGAGCTTTTGTATTTTCAGCAGGCGGCTTACCTTGCCCGAGACAGACAGAGATAGAGAGATTAAGCTCTCTGTCAAGAGTCACCGCACGACGGCTTCTTGCACACCTTAGAAATCTACAGCTGACACGGAAGGAGGGGAGGTGTGTTGGGGGCGGAGGACAGCATCGTAGCTGCTAGTAATTAGTGTGGCGTTCCCCGCAAAACATGCTGAACCTGTGCTAGGGAGGGCGGTTATAGGTGAAACAACCAGTCATTAGTTTTTTTCAATGCCTGTTTAGCCTGACTGTTAAAACCGTTCAAAATAACCTGTTTCCGAAATAACCGATTTTCGGTTTTCTATTCCCATTATTTACTATACTAAACGTACAAACCGAGCAATGATTGAAAAATATTGACTCACTCACTTCAAGATATACAGGAACAAAATATTAAATTAAACAACCGAATAAAAGGGGAACTTAGTACGTCCACCATTCCGTGCTCTTCTCGATACGTGATAAGTGGTTGAATGCTGCAAAAAACTGCAGTATTTTCCTATTGATTCGTATTTTTTCTAAACTCTTCTCAAAATCATGGAATCAGGGATCGTTCCAACATTTGGCCATTATGAACAGTCAGTGCTAAAGGATGAAAACTGAGGTTGAAAAACTTTACGTTTCTTGTTAATTTATCCGCTTTCAAGCAGATAAAGAGTTATTATGTAGACACAGGCAGCAGATCATCAAGTTGCCATTTATACCATAAACTATGAATGAATTATTGTTAAATTTTTAATTTACTGCTGTTACCGTAAGCTCCTTCCTCTTTTATTCTTTTATAGAAATGACAGACGAACTTTTAGTCTTTTAAAGCAAATTAAGCTTTGCGCTTCATTCCTGCGTCAGTTTGTAAAATATTCACATACTAGGGTTGGCGCCATTCTAATACACAACGGATGTCCGGCGACGAAAGTACAAAACTGCGGTACAGACCAGAAGGGGCACGTCTTGAACAGTGAACGTACGCGCGGACCACTAACAGGCCACAACGCACGGTAAGAGGGACCACTATCGTCTCAGCAATGCTGTACCAATTCTTAGGCCGTATGTTTGTTGCTAGTTCCGTCAGCATTGTCCTTAAAAAAGGAGTGATGGCTTCTCCCAATTTCTGTAAAAACGCAGTGTTTAAAAGCAATGCTAATTTTTTGAATAAAATTTGCTTGTTTGTTAAAAAGAATTATTTAAAATCGCTACTATGGCTACCTGATATTTCCTTTTTTTACCAGGTTGTTGTTGTAGTTTTGGTCTTCAGTCCAGAGACTGGTTTGATTCAACTCTCAATGCTACTCGATCCTGTGCAAGCTTCTTCATCTCCAAGTAACTACTGCAACCTACATCCTTCTGAATCTGTTTACTGTATTTATCTCTTGATGTCCCTCTACCATTTTTACCCGACATGCTTCTCAACGTACGAAATCGGTGATCCCCTGATGCCTCAGAATGTGTCCTACCAACCGATCCCTTCTTCTAGTCAAGTTGTACCACAAACTCCTCTTCTCCCCAATTCTGTTCAATACCTCCTATTTAGTTATGTGATCTACCTATCTAATCTTCAGCATTCTTCTCTAGCACCACATTTCGAAAGCTTCTATTCTCTTCTTTTCCAAACTATTTATCGTCCATATTTCACTTTCGTACTTGGCTACACTCCATACAAATACTTTCAGAAACGACTTCCTGACATTTAAATCTATACTCGATGTTAACAAATTTCTCTTCTTCAGAAACGCTTTCCTTGCCATTGCCAGTCTACGTTTTATATCCTCTCTACTTCGACCATCATCAGTTATTTTGCTCGCAAATAGCAAAATTCATTTACTACTTTAAGCGTCTCATTTCCTAATCTAATTCCCTCAGCATCACCCGTCTTAATTAGACTACATTCCATTATCCTAGTTTTGCTTTTATTGATGTTCATCTTATATCCTCCTTTCAAGACACTATCCATTCCGTTCAACTGCTGTTCCAAGTCCTTTGCTGTCTCTGACAGAATTACAATGTCATCGGCGAACCTCAAAGTTTTTATTTCTTCTCCATGGATTTTTCTTTTGTTTCCGTCACTGCTTGCTCAATATACAGATTGAATAACATCCGGGAGAAGCTACAACCCTGTCTCACTCGCTTCCCAAGCACTGATTCCCTTCCATGTCCTTCGCCTCTTATAACTGCCATCTGGTTTCTGTACAAATTGTAAATAGCCTTTCGCTCCCTGTATTTTACTCCTGTCACCTTCAGAATTTGAAAGAGTATTCCAGTTAACATTGTCAAAAGCTTTCTCTAGGTGTACAAATGCTAGAAACGTAGGTTTGTCTTTCCTTAATCTATCTTCTAAGATAAGTCGGTAGGTTCAGTATTGCCTCACGTGTTCCAACATTTCTACGGAATCCACACTGCTCTTCCCCGAGGTCGGCTTCTACCACTTTTTCCATTCGTCTGTAAAGAATTCTTGTTAGTTTGTATAGCCGTGAGTTATTAAACTGATAGTCCGGTAATTTTCACCCCTGTCAACACCTGCTTTCTTTGGGATTGGAATTATTATATTCTTCTTGAAATCTGAGGGTATTTCGCCTGTCTCATACATCTTGCTCACCGGATGGTAGAGTTTTATCAGGACTGGATCTCCCAAGGCTGTCAGTAGTTCTAATGGAATGTGTCTATTCCCGGGGCCTTGTTTCGACTTAGGTCTTTCAGTGCTTTGTCAAACTCTTGACGCAGTATCATGTCTCCCATTTCTTCTTCATCTATATCCTCTTCCATTTTCATAATATTGCCATCAGGTACATCGCCCCTGTATAGACCCTCTACATATTCCTTCCCCCTTTCTGCCTTCCCTTCTTTGCATAGAACGCGTTTTCCATCTGAGCTCTTGATATTCATGCAAGTGGTTCTCTTTTCTCCGAAGGTCTCTTTAATTTTCCTGCAGGCAGTATCTGTCTTAACGGTTATTAGAAAAAATAATAAAAATAAAAAAAAACACCTATTATAACTGACATCTAATAAATACCGAAAAATAGCGGTTATCCAGAATTAAAATACCATTATCGGTTTGAACCGGTCCTTTTTCTCCATCCCTAAGCTGTACTCAAAACGCGCTTGTACCGCATGCGTTCTCAAACAACTTGGCAGCTTCCAGTCGGTGCACTCCCCCTGTTCGCAGGCTCCAGGGTGGCGACCATCGCCGCCGCGTTCCTCGCCTGGAAGCAGCTGCCAGTGTGACGTGGCTCCAGCGGCGAGGACCCAAGCCAGCTACAGCTGCTTACGTCATCTCCACAGCTCCCGCCCTCGCATTGTCGCAGATTCTCAGTGCACCAGCTCTAATACTAATCCTCGTCAAAATTACGCTGTTAATCAAGAATCATTTTCATCATTTCGTTTCTGTCCGCCATTCCGCTGATGCAAAAGTCGTTTCGTCTGTATTATGTAATCTTCCAAGTTCATGTTTGCAATATAGAACTGGATACAAAAAATGCTCGGATGTAGGATCCAAGCATATCATAAAAATCGATGTACATATGAATGTATGTATGTACACTGGAGAGCCAAAGAAACTGTTATACCCGCCTAGCATCGTGTAGGGCCCCCCGCGAACACGCAGAAGTGCCACAACACGTCGTGACATAGACTCGACTAATGTCTGATGTAGTGCTGGAGAGGGAACTGACACCATGAATCCTGCAGAGCTGTCCATAAAGACGTAAGAGAGCGAGGAGGTGGAGGTCTCTTCTGAACGGCACGTTGCAAGGTGTCCCAGATAAGCTTAATCATGTAAATTTCTGGGGAGTCTGGTAGACAGCTGAAGTGTTGTAAACACAGAAGAGTGTTCCTGGAGCCACTCCGTAGCAATTCTGGACGTGTGGGGTGTCAGATTGTCCTGCTGGAATTGCTCAAGGCCGTCGAAATACGCAATGGATATGAATGGATGCAGGCGATCAACAGGATGCTTACGAACGTGTCACCTGTCAAGAGTCGTATGTACACTACCAGGCGTCCCATGCCACCCTAACTGCACACGCCGTACACCATTATAGAGTCTCCACCAGCTTGAAGAGTCCCCTGATGGCATGCAGGGTCCATGGAATCGTGAGGTTGTCTCTATGCCCGTACACGTCCATCCGTTCGATACAATTTGAAACGAGGCTCATCAGACGAGGCAACATGTTTCCAGTCATCAACAGTCCAATGTCGGTGTTGACGGGTCCAGGCGAGGCGTAGAGCTTTGTGTCGTGCAGTTGCCAAGGGTACACGAGTGGGCCTTCGGCTCCGGAAACCCCATACGATGATTTTTCTTTGAACGATTCGCATGCTAACACTTGTTCTTGGCCCACCATTTTAGCAATTTGCGGAAGGGTTGCATTTCTGTCTTCAGTCGTCATTGGACCCGATCTTTATGGATCTTTTTCGGCCGCAGCGATGTCAGAGATTTGATGTTTTACCGGGTTCCTGATATTCACGGTACACTCGTGAAATGATCGTACCGAAAAATCACCACTTCACTTATACCTCGTAGATGCTGTGTTGCATCGCGCCGACTATAGCATCACGTTCAAACTCACTTCAATCTTGTAGCAGCAGTAACCGATCTAACAACTGCGACAGGCACTTGTGTTTTATAAGCGCCGCCGACCCCAGCGCCGTATTCTGCCTGTTTACATATCTCTGCATTTGGATACGCATGTCTGTAACAGTTTCTTTGGCGCTTCAGTGTATGTATGAATATACGTATGTTTCACATTTGCTCCTAAATTTCAACCGGACTTGGTACATATATCACTTACTGTCTGGAAGGAATCGCTCTGCAGGTAGAGCTTGCTATCTCTCAAAGAGGCGGTGGCGGGGTTGAAATAGCGTTGTAGCCCACAACATGGCAGTACCCATACTTTATTCAGGCGGTATTCGAAAACGAGAGCACTTAGTTACTTGCAATTAAATTTACACATAACTAAGAGTGTGGCCTGGTAAAGATTGCGTCGGCATCGAGACACACCATGTTGAATTTGTATCTGTCCTGAGACGCCATGACCGGCCTCATTTGAACTCTTCCGTTGGGAGAGTTAATTTGGAGTTGGAACGGCTGCTTGGGTCGCGTGCGGGGGCTCATATTGGTGTGGTTCCTGTTGATTCTCTCAGTAGGTGGGACTATACCAGGCACGGCTTACATCTCAACAGGAAAGGGAAGGGTAAACTGGCTGGGTTAATAGCAGGAAATTTAAGGGGGGGAGGCACTGCCATGAATGGTAAAATACCAGTGGTTACAGGTGTTGGAGCAGCACCTTTTTTAGGATAGGTAAGACAGAAAGATGTCAGGATTGAAACAAATCTTCAGTTTAGGAAAGAAATTAAACAGCACAATTCTAGCACATTGGATCACCAATCACAGCTGTCAATTATAAATTTTCACCAATCACCAGAAATTTTATCTCCACCAAGTTGTATCTCAGACCTAGGTAATTGCATGGATGAATTAAAGTCACCGAACCCAGTTGACATAATCTGCCTCTCTGAACACCATGTGACCACTGGTATAGGAACTAGGCCTAAGCACAATGAGAAACTCAGACATGAGAGTACTGCAAATGTTAGAATAAGGAAAGGTTCTCATAAAAGTATAATTAAAAATAATGTAAGTATATTTCATCAAAATATTGGGAGTTTAAAGAATAAAATATATGAGCTTCTGGTTTGTTTAGGAGATTTAGAAGCTGAGGATGAAATAGATATACTATGCCTGTCTGAGCATCACATTGTTACTGATATGGATAAGGTAAATGTAAGTGGATATAAGCTCTCTGCACATGTAATGAGAGAAAATATGGAGAAAGGAGGAGTTGCCATATATGTCAAAAGTTATCATTGTGGAAAAAGTATAGAAACAAAAAAGTTTTGTGTAGAGAAACATATAGAAGCATGTGCCTGTGAACTTAAATTAAATAAAGGCACATTTATAATTGTAAGTGTATATAGGTCCCCATCAGGAAATTTTCATCTATTTCTGAAAAATTTGGACTCCTTGTTGTGCTATTTATCAGACAGGGGGAAGCAAATTATTATTTGTGGGGACTTCAATGTAGATTCTCTGAAAGAGGGTAATAGGAAAAATGACCTTGAAGTATTACTTGGTTCTTTCAATTTGACACCCGTTATTGATTATCCTACTCGGGTAGTAAAGGATTGCAGCTCACTGCTAGATAACTTCTTTATAGACCAAGATAAGTTTAACCAGATAAATGCTCAGCCTGTTGAGAATGGTCTCTCTGATCATGGTGCATAGCTAGTTACAATATATGACATAGCTCCATTCAGCAATACTAAACAGTCCTCCAAAGTAGTACGTTCAGTCAACGATTTAACAATTGCAAATTTCAGAGATGCCTACAGCAGTTAGACTGGGATGAGGTGTACCGTGAACCTGATGCCAATTTAAAATATAATTTATTTCATGACATTTTTGTAAATGCATTTGAAAACTGCTTCCCCAAGAAAATAGTTAAATATACTCATAAGAAACCATGTAACAAACCATGGCTTACTAAGGGTATAAAAATATCTTGTAACCGGAAAAGGGAAATGTATCTGACAGCAAGAAAGAGTAGTGACCCAGCAACTATCAAACATTATAAAAACTACTGTGTTATATTAAGGAAAGTTATTAAAAAATCCAGGAATATGTGTATCATGTCTGAAATCAGCAACTCTGATAATAAAATTAAAACAATTTGGAACATTATTAAAAGAGAAACAGGTCAACCAAGAGCAGAGGAAGACAGTATTACCATAAAATTGAATGAAAACTTTATGAACAAAAAGTCAGAAGTTGAAAATATTTTTAATAATCATTTTCTAAATGTTGTGGATATAGTAGGATCCAGGTGTTCATTAGAAGATGCTAGGCTGTTAATGGAAGACGCCATACCTATGCAATTTGATGCAATTGAAATCTCACCCACTTCTCCCTCTGAAATTAGGAAAATAATAAACTTGCTTCAAAGCAAAAACTCACATGGAATTGATGGCATTTCCTGCAAAATACTAAAAGCTTGTTCTCAACAGATAAGTAAGATTCTCAGCCACCTGTGTAATAGCTCTCTGGAACAGGACATTTTCCCTGATAGACTGAAATATGCTATTGTTATACCTTTGCATAAAAAGGGGGATAGATCTGATGTCAACAATTACCGTCCAATCTCCCTTCTAACAGCTTTATCCAAAATTTTTGAGAAAGTAATGTATTCAAGAGTAGCTTCACATATCTGTAAAAATGAAGTACTAACAAAATGTCAGTTTGGTTTCCAGAAAGGTTTTTCAGCAGAAAATGCCATATATGGTTTCACCAATCAAATTTTAAATGATCTGAATAACCGAACACCACCCATTGGGATTTTTTGTGATCTCTCAAAGGCTTTTGATTGTGTAAATCATGAAATTCTGTTAGACAAGCTCAAGTATTGTGGCATGAGTGGGACAGTGCACATATGGTTTAATTTGTACCTAACTGGAAGAGTGCAGAAAGTTGAAATAAGTAGTTCTCATAACATGCAAAGATCAGCACATTCCTCAAACTGGGGAACTATCAAGAATGGGGTTCCACAAGGGTCAGTCTTGGGTCCTTTGTTGTTCTTAATATATATTAATGACTTGCCATTCTATATTCATGAAGAGGCAAAGTTAGTTCTCTTTGCTGATGATACAAGTATAGTAATCACACTTGACAAACAAGAATTAAATGATGAAATTGTCAATACCGTCTTTCAGAAAATTACTAAGTGGTTCCTTGTAAATGGACTGTCACTGAATTTTGATAAGACACAGTACATACAGTTCCGTACAGTGAATGGTATGACGCCATTAATAAATATAGGCCTTAATCAGAAGCATATAGCTAAGGTAGAATATTCCAAATTTTCAGGTGTGTCCATTGATGAGAGATTAAATTGGAAGAAACACATTGATGATCTGCTGAAACGTTTGAGTTCAGCTACTTATGCTATTAGGGTTATTGCAAATTTTGGTGATAAACATCTTATTAAATTGGCTTACTACGCCTATTTTCACTCATTGCTTTCATATGGCATCATATTTTGGGGTAATTCATCACTGAGGAATAAAGTATTTATTGCACAAAAGCGTGTAATCAGAATAATAGCTGGAATCCACCCAAGATCATCCTGCAGACATTTATTTAAGGATCTAGGGATATTCACAGTAGCTTCTCAGTATATATACTCTCTTATGAAATTTGTTATTAATAACCAAACCCAATTCAAAAGAAATAGCAGTGTGCATAACTACAATACTAGGAGAAAGGATGATGTTCACTATTCAAGATTAAATCTAACTTTGGCACAGAAAGGGGTGAATTATACTCGCACTAAAGTCTTTGGTCACTTACCAAATAGTATCAAAAGTCTGACAGATAACAACCAGTATTTAAGAAGAAATTAAAAGAATTTCTGAATGACAACTCCTTCTACTCCATAGAGGAATTTTTAGATATGAATTAAGAAAAAAAGGAAAAAATTAAAAAATAAAAGATTAAAAAAATAAAAAATAAGTAAAAAACACAAAAAAATAAACAAGCAGTTAAATTAACTTAATTATGTCATGTATTGAAAACTTTGACTCGTTCCACATCATTACGAAATATCGTATGCATGATCCATGGATCTAGTATTAATCTAATCTAATCTATTCTAATCTAATCTAATCTTCGAAACCTCTTTTTCTTTTTTTTTTTTTTACTGACGGTCCCCACAAATCGATAAAAGGAAGAAAGATAATTTGCTTACTGTACTTTCGTCATTCATGCAGTAAAACTAGATATGATAAGATATGCCGATGATATAGCTGTCCTGGCTGAAAGTGAAGAAGATCTTGTAGTCCTACTGAATAGAATGGATAAAGTTATGGGTGATGAATATAATATGAGAATTAATAAAGCAAAAACAAAAGTAATGGCATGCGACAAAGAAGATCAAGTGGAAGTCCAAGTTCATGTAGGCAATGAACTGCTTGAACAAGTTGATAAATTTACTTATCTGGGCAGTAATATTACCAGGGATGGAAGGAGCAAGGCAGAAGTGAGAAGTAGAATAGCTCAAGCAAAGGCTGCTTTTAACAAGAAGAAAAACATATTAACATCTAAGAGCATCAGCCTTGAAATCAGGAAAAGATTTTTGAAATCATATGTGTGGAGTGTGGCATGCTATGGGTGTGAAACATGGACTCTCGGGACAGAGGAAGACCAGAAGCTAAATTCTTTTGAAATGTGGTGCTATAGACGCACGCTCAAAAAAAAAAAAAATGGATCGACAAGGTCACAAACGAAGTGGTTCTGGAAAGAGGAGGTGAGAAGAGAAGATTCTGGAGTTTCATTGTGGGTGTGAAACATGGACTCTCGGGACTGAGGAAGACCAGAAGCTAAACTCTTTTGAAATGTGGTGCTATAGACGCATGCTCAAAAAAAAAAAAAAAATGGATCGACAAGGTCACAAACGAAGTGGTTCTGGAAATAGCAGGTGAGAAGAGAAGCTTCTGGAGTTTCATTGTTGAAAGAAGAGTGCAATTTACAGGCCATCTATTTAGACATAAAGGACTCCTGAACACAATCATAGAGGGATATGTCGAGGGAAAAAGAACAAGAGGAAGACCACGACTGAGGTACATGGATCAAATCGTGAAAGATGTGGGATGTAACACCTATAAAGAAATGAAGAGAAAAGCTGAAAGACGCACAGAATGGAGACAAGCTGCCATTGTAGCTGTTGCAAACCAATCCCTGGATTGACCACTACAGAAAAAGAAGAAGCAGTAAAACTGCCGTATTGCTCCTCTTCTGCTAACGCTACTCGCAACAGATTTTGCTGGTGTTGATCACACATATTACTCGATGAACCAGAAAATTGTATCAATGTGCGACACATAGTTCAGGGTGTGTGACGTAATTAACATTGCGCTGCGTGAAAAAACTGCAGGGAGAAATTAGCTAGAAATACAGGTGAAATACGTGACATGTATGTACGTGGGCAAATCGAAGGGTAAAAATCTCTTCCTAACTTCTGGAACGATGTCACTCAAATTTGGTACACATGTTAGTTACGATCTGGAAAGAATTACTGTGGTGCCAAGATCTACCAACCTCCTGGTAGGAAGGTGTGGTAACTGGGAGAGAGAAAGGGAAAGGAGGAGATGGACAAAGATAGGGAAGAGGAGATGGACGGAAAAAACGGCGAGGAGGAGATGCCAGTGGAAGGAAACAGGAAGACATAACATACAAAGACAGGTGGGAGTAAGGGATGGGCAGTGTGAATGGGGAGCAGGAGATGGACACAGAGAGGGGGAGGAGGATATGAATGACAATAGATGAGAGGATTAGATGGATAGAGAGTGGGATTGGAGGAGACAGGGGGGGGGGGAGGTAAAGATGGCAGAGTGAGTGAGAAGGAGGAGATGCACCCAGAGAGGGGGAGGAGGATATGAACGGCATGAGAGGAGAGGAAGAGATGGACAAAGAGAGGGCGAGGAGGAGATGAACAGTCGGGGAGAGGGGGGAGGGAGAGGAGGTAGAGATGGACAAAGAGAGGACGTGAGAAAGTGATGGAATTAGAAGGGGAAGAGCACATGGACAGAGGAGAAAGGTGGCCATAATGTAGGATGGAGTAGATGGTCACGGAGAGTGGTAGTAAGAGATGGACAGGGAGAGCAGCTGAAGGATATGCACATAAACAGAGGGTGGGTGAGGTGGACGGAAACGGGGTGTAGGAGACGGACATAGAGTGGGGGTGGGGAGGGGGCGTGGTAGAGAAAGTATCGATAACAGCGACATAAAAAAACAAGTAATCAATATATAAACAATTAAAATGAAGTAGTAATAGGAGAAATCTAACGCATAAGTTACTGATGTTGTCTACAAAGGCTTATATAAAATTCTAACCAGAAGTTTACTTCAGTATGTATATGTGAGCGAGAACACGCGTGCACGCGCGCGCGTTTGTGTGTGTGTGTGTGTGTGTGTGTGTGTGTGTGTGTGTGTCAACGATGACGTCACATTAAATGTAGTAACTCAGCTTGATCACCACTATGCGGCTTAAAATGAAGACTCAGTCACGGAGCCCCCAACACGAAAAGCAATACTTCTGATGTAAACGATGTGGCCACCGCCTCTCTGCTGCGGATTAACAGTGTCACAGGTTTTATTGATTTTGTTCATATCGTAAAGGTGATCATGCTGCTGAGGCGTTCCAGAAGCTATAGCACGATGTGTCGTCCAGTCTTTAATTACAGCTTGTCGAACAATATTGTGACATTTCTGTGTCGCCCGTTTCTGCCACCCGCTTTCCTAAGACGTTCTTTCGACAAGTTCCACAACCTTGGTGTTAGAGCCACAACCTTCCTCGTCTCAGAATGATTTGTCGGGCCTGGTTTCCAGAAGAACTGCCGTGAGTGGGCTCGTATGAGCTTTCAGTGGCTGCACAGTAAATTGGTCCGTCATGTACCTGTGCCCTCTGGAGAATTTCCGGACACGGCCGTGCGCTCTGCACCTGTCCATATTGATGTTAAGGCACCTCTTGATTCTTCCAGTGTAATGTTATCTGGTCAATCCTTCTGATCGTTTTACTCGCTGGCCGTAAGGCGTACCAGTTGGCAAGATATCACTAGAAACGTTAGCCTTTGCTTTCATGTCAAATTTAGTTTCTCGCATCGCTTGTCTGCTACCCATTACTATAGATCACGGACACAATACGATTAGAATTTACTAAACCAGCTTAGCAATTTCTGTGGCTCTCTTCATCTCCAGACAGCCAGTCATCAACTGGTGAGCAGTCGCATGATTAAAAAATGTCACCGTTCTTTTCTGGCTCCATTAACATGTCATGCCGTCAGTTGGACAACTGCATCATGTATGGTCCTACTTGGCCACCGCACTGTTTACAAAACGTACTTACAAGGAAACCCTTGCATACGAGACCAATGATCCTTACGGTATTCGGACGCCCCACATGTTGTCTACCATGCAACCACAATATTAGTTGCTAATGGAATAGGGGGTGGGAATGGAGGTATCCAATGGTGAAAGCAGCGTGAGGTTACGGAGCGCAGTTGGACTGCTTAGTAGACGAGTAACTCAAAGCAGTGCTACAGTGCTAGTGATGTTAACACAATGCAGAACAACTGGAAATACTCTCTTTCAAATTCTGAAGGTCGCAGGAGTAAAATACAGAGAGCGAAAGGCTATTTACAATTTGTACAGAAACCAGATGGCAGTTATAAGAGTCGAGGAGCACGAAAGGGAAGCAGTGGTTGGGAAGGGAGTAAGACAGGGTTGTAACCTCTCCCCGATACTATTCAATCTGTATATACAGCAAGCAGTAAAGGAAACAAAAGAAAAATTCGGAGTAGGTATTAAAACCCATGGAGAAAAATTTAAAACTTTGCGATTCGCCGATGATATTGTAATTCTGTCAGAGACAGCAAAGGACTTGGAAGAGCAGTTGAACGGATTGGACAGTCTTGAAAGGAGGGTATAAGATGAACATCAATAAAAGCAAAACGAGGATAATGGAATGTAGTCGAATTAAGTCGGGTGATGCTGAGGGAATTAGATTAGGAAATGAGACACTTAAAGTAGTAAAGGAGTTTTGCTATTTGGGGAGCAAAATAACTGGTGATGGTCGAAGTGCAGAGGATATAAAATGTAGACTGGCAATGGCAAGGTAAGCGTTTCTGAAGAAGAAAAATTTGTTAACATCGAATATTGATTTACGTTTGTGAAAGTATTTGTGTGGAGTGTAGCCATGTATGGAAGTGAAACATGGACGATAAATAGTTTAGACATGAAGAGAGTAGAAGCTTCGAAATGCGGTGCTACAGAAGAATGCTGAAGATTAGATGGGTAGATCACATAACTAATGAGGAGGTATTGAATAGAATTGGGGAGAAGAGGAGTTTGTGGCACAACTTGATTAGAAGAAGGGATCGGTTGGTAGGACATGTTTTGAGGCATCAGGGCATCACCAATTTAGCAATGGAGGGTAAAAATCGTAGAGGGAGACCAAGAAATGAATACACTAAGCAGATTCAGAAGGATGTAAGCTGTAGTAGGTACTGGGAGATGAAGAAGCCTGCACAGGATAGAGTAGCATGGAGAGCTGCATCAATCCAGTCTGAGGACTGAAGAGAACAACAACAACAACATCTGCAACAACAGTTGCCGAAGTTGACATTTCGTCAGAAAGGAACACAAGGAATTTCGCAGACTGACAAAGGAGTGGCAGACGAAATATTAGCGTTTCTGCAAGACGGGTCTGTCGAACGCGTGGTGCCGCGTACTCTCGACTGTGCGAACAACGAACATGAGGAGTACACCGATGACGATGTGTGCTGAATAAGAGAACATAATTCTAAAACAGGTGTCAAGCGATGTAGATCATTATCCTTGTCGGACATGGAGCCACAAATCCCGTCTGCAGTGAAACGTAGTAGAGGACAATGGTTGTACAAGCAGCAGGTTCAGAAACATAATTACGTGCAAGAACAATCATCCACAGCAAAGAAAAAAACTATTGTGAACACATTTCGGTTAAGTCGCAGCAATATGATCGAATAACGCATAAGGAAAAATACAGACACTGAAAGGCGGCCCAAGCGCACTTGCAACAAAAAGTAGTGATGCTGTGTTTCAAGGATGGTCTGTAAAATTTATAGTGATTTCAAGGGATGCAGTGGGTGGTTGCACAACTTCAAACAGCGCTGCAGAATTGCAAAACATAAGATAACGAAATTTCAAACAAAGCATCAATTTAATGATACACAGCAACAGAGGAATCGGACCGAAAATTTGTAGACGAGATAAAGGAACTTATTCCATCGTTCAGTACGGAATTTAATATAAGCTCCAACTAATCAGGATTTGAAGAGGAAATGCATACGAAAGGAGCCCTGGGAATTGGAGTTACCAAGAGAGTTGCATCAAAAGCATCCAACATCAATGCCTTAATTCACTTATATTCAATTATTCCGAATGTTAATCTGGATGGTAAAGTGGCTGGGAAGCTATTTATCGTGATGCGAGAAGCTGAAGGTGCTCTGCTCCCTACGATTCTTCCTCGTGTGCGTGATCTTGTAATGGCAGTAGGGAATATTTACGTCACAGCAAGCAAGAGCGGGAACGTGGGTGAAAGACAATTGCGACTATGGTCAATAGTTGGTCTAAATAATTTCTTTTGCTTGGTTCCTGGTCTGCGTATAGAAATCATACTCCTCTATAGGAAACCACCCCTCTTAAGAAGTGTCACACTGAAGCTAACACCAGCCGTGACCACTCGACAAATTCCTCCTCTGGATATTGTTTTTTACGTGCCTACAAAACGTATCATCACGCTATCTGCAGCTACGCGAAAAAGGGTAGCCAGTTTCACGATACGTTCCATCAAAAAGTGTTTCGCATTCGGTTGCATGCCATCGGATTCCTTCACTTCTCCTCACCTTGTTAAACCAATATGACTCCATACGTATTCTTTAAGTGTGGATGCCTATCTGATCGTCCTGCACAGTTCGAAGCTGCAAAAGGAATTCGCCTTCGCTCTTGATCGTGCGAACCTTTGTAATCAGTGTCGTACATCATTGTTCACTCGGCGTTTTCATGTTGCAGCTCAATTGTTTACTTTGAACATCTGAATGTCGACGATGTCCATTGTGTGAAGTGTATTATACAGGGTGTTACAAAAAGGTACGACCAAACTTACAGGAAACATTCCTCACACACAAATAAAGAAAAGATGTTATGTGGCCATGTGTCCGGAAACGCTAAATTTCCATGTTAGAGCTCATTTTAGTTTCGTCAGTATGTACTGTACTTCCTCGATTCACCGCCATTTGGCCCAATTGAAGGAAGGTAATGTTGACTTCGGTGCTTGTGTTGACATGCGACTCATTGCTCTACAGTACTAGCATCAAGCACATCAGTACGTAGCATCAACAGGTAAGTGTTCATCACGAACGTGGTTTTGCAGTCAGTGCAATGTTTACAAATGCGGAGTTGGTAGATGCTTATTTGATGTATGGATTAGCACGGGGCAATAGCCGTGGCGCGGTACGTTTGTATCGAGACAGATTACCAGACCGTAGGTGTCCCGACAGGAAGAGATTCGAAGCAATTAATCGGCGTCTTAGGCAGCACGTAACATTCCAGCCTATGACTCGCGACTGGGGAAGACCTAGAACGAAGAGGACACCTGCAATGGACGAGGCAATTCTTCGTGCAGCTGACGATAACTCTAATTTCAGCGTCAGAGAAGTTGCTGCTGTACAAGGTAACGTTGACTACGTCACTGTATGGAGAGTGCTGCGGGAGAACCAGTTGTTTCCGTACCATGTACAGCGTGTGCAGGCACTATCAGCAGCTGATCGGCCTCAACGGGTACACTTCTGCGAATGGTTCATCCAACAATGTGTCAACCCTCATTTCAGTGCAAATGTTCTCTTTACGGATGAGGCTTCATTCCAACGTGATCAAATTGTAAATTTTTACAATCAACGTGTGTGGGCTGACGAGAATCCGCACGCAATTGTGCAATCACGTCATCAACACAGATTTTCTGTAAACGTTTGGCAGGCATTGCTGATGATGTCTTGATTGGGACCCATGTTCTTCCACCTACGCTCAATGGAGCACGTTATCATGATTTCATACGGGATACTCTACCTGTGCTGCTAGAACATGTGCCTTTACAAGTACGACACAACATGTGGTTCATGCACGACGGAGCTCCTGCACATTTCAGTCGAACTGTTCGTACGCTTCTCAGCAACAGATTCGGTGACCGATGGATTGGTAGAGGCGGACCAATTCCATGGCCTCCACGCTCTCCTGACCTCAACCCTCTTGACTTTCATTTATGGCGGCATTTGAAAGCTCTTGTCTACGCAACCCCGGTACCAAATGTAGAGACTCTTCGTGCTCGTATTGTGGACGGTTGTGATACAATACGCCATTCTCCAGGGCTGCATCAGCGCGTCAGGGATTCCATGCGACGGAGAGTGGATGCATGTATCCTCGCTAACGGAGGACATTTTGAACATTTCCTGTAACAAAGTGTTTGAAGTCACGCTGGTACGTTCTGTTGCTGTGTTTTTCCATTCCATGATTAATGTGATTTGAAGAGAAGTAATAAAATGAGGTCTAACATGGAAAGTAAGCGTTTCCGGACACATGTCCACGTAACACATTTTCTTTCTTTGTGTGCGAGGAATGTTTCCTGAAAGTTTGGCCGTACCTTTCTGTAACACCCTGTATACGTTGATTCCAAGGACGATCTCTGCATCTCCCTGATAGTAATTTGCCTTCGCCCTGCTGATGGACGTGGTCATTAGCAGCTACTATTTTTCCTGTCATAGTTGTCAACACAACACTTTCAAACAAGTCTTACTGAAGATTGAACTTGCGAGCTCGTACTCAAGCAATTGCTTGTTAAGACTCATCGTCAGTGGAGTTTGTGCATGACGTAAGACTTTGACTGCTCGACGAATTTACCAATCGAATAAGTGCAGAGCTAACAGACCGTGACCAACCAGATTTCTTATGTCACGTGAAGAACCGTATCGCGTGCAGTCACCCACAGAAAGCCGCCAGACACGAGGCAGCTCCCACCTTCATGCATCGCAACCCGCAAACACACACACACACGCACACGTTGTGTAGCTTACGGACGGCGTCAGACCAGCTCCACACAGAGGCTCGCATCGAGTGACCAAACGAGGAAAACGAAAACTGGATATTTTACTAAACGGTAAAATTACTACTGCTTCAATCGACAGGGCGAAACTGGCGTAATTATTTCCAGGAATGCCCGTTACATTTGTGCCTCAAAACTAGCCTAAGCCTCAAATGCAAATACCAGTACTAACATCGAAAATAGGCGGACAAGCTGACTGAAACACTCTCCGGATTTGTGGCAAAACATCTGGATGACTCTCCGTTTCTCCATAGAGGGATGATGTAGCGAAGAAAACAGTTGTCCACTTTGTTTCGTAGCTGTCAAAGATTTCGCAAACCACCCGACTATGCGCTCCTCGTGCGACATGAGTAGTTGGTTTGTTTATCGATGTAGCATGGGATCAGACGGTGGCAACTTGTTTGCTAATAGAGGCGCCTAACGTTAATTTGTTCCAATGGAAATGGTTGAATGTCTTACTTATGAAAAACATATATCTGTCAATAAATCTTTGTTGTTATACGAGCGATAACAAGCTGATTTGCTTGATCACACTTTAAGTAGTTGGGACGGTTATTAGCATAGGTTCTCCGAGATGATAGCTTGCGGGGATGTTCTGAACCAAACTGGAGACAAAAGTAATTAGTGGCACTACTTTATGAAAGGAGGGGATCAGTTAATCGGAAACACACTAGCGTATCAAGGAATTTTATGTATGGTGGCGGAGATAAGCCCTTCTGCATCCTGCAGCAATGCCTCGTGTGTCCCTAAGAATCTCCAGAACCCAAATCGGTCTTCCTCGATATTGTGTTCTCTCATATTTTTGATTCTTCTATAAATAATTCGCGTCAGTACTACGCAAGCATGAACTGAACTAGTAATCGCAGTTGCACTTCGTCTGCTGATGTCTGAATATGGGACGGCCGTGGCAACGAAGGCCTCTTCAGCTGCTGGTGGCGCGTGAGTTTCCCTGGAAACTGTTTACAGTAGCATCTGGCAACATGGCGGAGCTCAGTATCTTGATGCGTATTCTGGTTGTCGCAGCGGCTTATTTGCAGATCGTGAGTACTTCATGCTCTTAAATAGTAGAGGCAAGCAATTGTGGTTTCGGTGATGGTTTTTCCTGTGTGTACATTTTGTAGCATGCTAAATTTAGGCCAACACCACATCTCAATTTTTACTGGAGAATAATTTACTTACATACCAGGGTCTGTGGAAACTGCTCCGCCATCAAGGATACTTGTGACTCAAGTTTGAGTGACAGCAGGGTTGGGGAGGGAGGAAGGCAAGAGGGAACGGTTTTTCTGCCCTCTTTCCCTCCTCTCTTGGAATCTGGAGTACACACCTTTTATACGGCAGAGAATCAACTTAACAGGCAGGCAAAACAAGTGCGACGGTATATCCTCGTGGAATACTTCCATGACGACCTAATCATTTCTGTAGTTACATCATTAACGCCTTCAGGTTAAATAGTCCACTGTCTTTTCAGAATGGTACAGGTGATGATGGTTGACGTTGGTGGCTACTTATTCTCCGGAAAGGTGAGTGATGCCAAAACCGCGGGCTACATAGCGAGCGTAATGTGGAGGTCTGAGAAATAAGAACTCAGCTGTGTGGGACCCACAACAAACAGGTCTAATAGAGGATATCGAACGTATACTCGTACAAAGAAAGGTCAGCACGATTGCTCACAGGTTTCTTTGACTCACCGTGAAAGCGTAATGTACAACCAGATGAAATATTGCACTCAAGGTATGAATTTCTTTATGTCGTGTACCCATCAAATTCAACAGGTGAATGAGTGCTGCTCCATGTCATGTATTTTTACGAGCCAAAAAAGAGATTCAATATGAACAGAAAATGGTTCTCAATTAAACGCAACTCGTGTAAAATCATGTAACTCTTTTGGAATGAAGGCTTCCATTGCGAATTTCGATGATGTCGTTCTGCATCAACGTTTCCTACTCATCATCTTCAGGCGAATTATAGGGTTCATATCTAGTTCGTATTTGAAGAGACGCTGGGCCTCTGGCTCCTCCGCCTCGTCTGCAGCGGCTGGGACACAACGCGTTTCCGGAAGGGGTGTTGTGGACATTGGAAGGGCGGGGGGCGGGGGGGGGGGAGGAGAGGGGGAATCGCCAACGGCAGTGAGGGGGGGGGGGGGCACCCAGCGTGTTGGAAGGTCCTGGCGTAGCGTCCGGATGGCACAGACAGACATCACCAGTCCGCGACAACAGGCGCGCGTTGCCGAGTCGCTGCAGACGAGGTGAAGGCCGGTTCCCACTGGGGCTGCCGCGCGTCAAAACCGCACGGCACCGGCGTGGTTGCCATAGAAACGCAGTGGCGCGGCAGAGCGCCCTCTGTGTCGCAGTTCGCCCATGTCGAACCGCTTCCGCTGCGCTTGCCGCGCTCCAGGTCCGCGCCGTCGATCACAGAACGCGCCGAGCGTGACCTGAGACACAGAACACCAGCCACACGAACTTTCGCAGAAGCGCTGGCGCGGACGCGGCGGCAGCTGTGAAATAATTACCATCCGATTCAAAGGAAATTATTTGGTAAAAAAAAAAATCATTTTTCTGCATCTTACACACTGATATCTTCGCTCGATAAAGGACTGAATTTCCTTTAGTTATTCGTCGTAATTACTTGCTGTATCGCTGTTACGTACACCACTACCCGACATTTTATTGAGTGTGCAGAGGTAAAAACGGACTGTGTATAGTTCATTTTAGGTAATACATTATTGCATATCAGATTTAGTCAACATATCGAAATTGTTTTTGAAGTTGAGAGCAGAACGATAGCTATCACCGTTCTCGAGATATTAAATGATATGTCGGCGGACGGGCCGCGCGCGGTCGCTCTCGATGCAACCAACACTTCGCTCCGCTCGTCGCAAACCATGTGGTTGTATCAGCTCCAAATTTAGTAAACGGTTCAAGAAATCGAAACGTGGTATTTCTGCAAATGGTAGTTCTTAAGGAGTCATGTATTTAGTTGCATAGTAAGTATATAAAATCTATTTATCTACTGACATGTGAAAGTAACTGCAGTTTTTTGGAATGGATCAATGAATATTTTTGAACGGCATTTAATAGCATGTGAAATGAGAATTACAGTGGCGTGGAACACATTATCATTTACACCATTCTGTATAGACCGACAGAAGTTAAACCGAAACTACACTACTGGCCATTAAAATTACTACACCAAGAAGAAATGCAGATGATAAACGGGTATTCATTGTACAAATATATTATACTAGAACTGACATGTGACTACATTTTCAGGCAATTTCGGTGCATAGATCCTGATATATCAGTACTAAGAACAACCACATCTGGCCGTAATAACGGCCTTGATACGCCTGGGCATTCAGTCAAACAGAGCTTGGATGGCGTGTACAGGTACACCTGCCCATGCAGCTTCAACACGATACCATAGTTCATCAAGAGTAATGACTGGCGTATTATGCAGGGTTTCGCAGGAGCAGAATGAAGGGTAGAGCCACGTGTCGTAACACATCTGAAATGTAACGTTCACTGTTCAAAGTGCCGTCATTGCGAAAAAGAGGTGACTGAGACGTGTGACCAATGGCACCCCATACCATCACGCCGGGTGATACGCCAGAATGGCGACGACGAATACAAATGGTTCAAATGGCTCTGAGCACTATGAGACTTAATATCTGAGGTCATCAGTCCCCTAGAACTTAGAACTACGTAAACCTAACTAACCTAAGGACATCACACACATCCATGCCCGAGGCAGGATTCGAACCTCCGCCGTAGCAGGCGATCGGTTCCAGACGGAAGCGCCTAGAACCGCTTGGCCACTCCGGCCGCCATGACGAATACAAGTTTCCAATGTGCGTTCACCGCGATGTCGCCAAACAGGGATGCAAACCATCATGATGCTGTAAACAGAACCTGGATTCATCCGAAAAAATGACGTTTTGCCATTCGTGCACCCAGGTTCGTCGTTGAGTACACCATCGCAGGCGCTCCTGTCTGTGATGCAGCGTCAAGGGTAACCGTAGCCATGGTCTCCGAGCTGATAGTCCATGCTGACGCAAACGTCGTCGAACTGTCCGTGCAGATGGTTGTTGCCTTGCAAACGGCCCCATCCGTTGCCTCAGGGATCGAGAAGTGGCTGCACGATCCGTTACAGCCATGCGGATAAGATGCCTGTAATCTCGACTGCTAGTGATACGAGGCCGTTGGCATCTAACACGGCGTTCCGTATTACCCTCCTGAACCCACCGATTCCATATTCTACTAACAGTTATTGGATCTCGACCAACGCGAACAGCAATGTCGCGATACGATAAACCGCAATCACTATAGGCTCCAATCCGACGTTTATCAAAGGCGGAAACGTGATGGTACGCATTCTCCTCCTTACAGGAGGCATCACAACAACGTTTCACCAGGCAACGCCGATCGATTGCTGTTTGTGTATGAGAAATCGGTTGGAAACTTCCCTCATTTCAGCACGTTGTAGGTGTCGCCACCGGCGCCAACCTTGTGTGAATGCTCTGAAGAGCTAATCATTTGCACATCACAGCATCTTCTTCCTGTCGATCAAATTTCGCGTCTGTAGCACGTCATCTTCGTGGTGTAGCAATTTTAATGACCAGTAGTGTAATTTACTGGTATGTCACAAGATGTAATTTGCTAATTATCTACAGCTCTTGGTTATTTCGTTTTGTAAGCAACAAACGCTTTTTTCTTGGTGCAGTGTACTCTATTTCGTCAAGACGCGTTTCGTCTTTCACTTTAAGGCATCTTCGGTGGAATCTAGAATGATTCAATTTTGTTTTGATATGTGATATTTGTAGATTATAAAATAGTTCACATCGTTTTTTACGTAAATAAGTGTTTTCTAACAGTTAATCGAGCTTTTGGCGTTTCCCCTCACCTGGTCACATGCTGCAGGTTGAAGTAAAACTTAGATTATGGAACATAAGCAGATTTTTATGTTCGCTTTTTTTTCCCTCTGTCACTGGCTGTAGACATTTTACCGAAAACTCCGATTTAAAGTCTTAACTACAGTGTGTTCACCTCATGTCTCTTGCTGTTTGGTTTGGTTATGTACCTTTTGCCAACCTAAAGAATTATATACTGAAAACTAACGTTTGTTTATTTCTGTTCTCCTTATATAGGTATGTGTGTGTGGCTAGCCGGTGATAGTTATAGGAAGTTAAAGTGAATGCAGAAGTTGTCAGACAGTGGTTGAAAGGTATGGTGTTCAGCTGATTTCAGTTTTGGTTTAAATGTTTTGTGGAAGAGTTCATGTGAGAGTAAACTCACAGCTTACATTAATAGGTAAAATAGTAGAATGACATTTCAACAGATGATTATTATTAGAATACTAGCACCCAACCCCTTTGTTCTCACTATTACAAGAACTCCTCCACAAGATATTTAAATCAAAACTCGAATCAGCTGAACACGAAACTTTCAACTACGCTCTGGCATATATTACATCCACATTCAATTTCTTCAACTCAGCCTGACTAACCTCACGCACACATAAGCAGATATAAAGAAAACAGAATGAACAGACTTTAGTTTTCAGCATATGCTTATTTAGGTTGGCAATGTGTACATAAACAAACCAAATAAGAAGAGACATAAATTGAACATACGGAAGCTACGACTCTAAATCAGTTTTTGATAAAATATTCGCAGCTATTGACAGAAGAATAATTGTGCTCCACACCAAGTAGCGCATAGAACACAAAAATTATTAAGGAAAAAAGTTTGTAACGTCCCGTAAGTGATTTTATAGTTCGATCTACAGCCTGCAACCAAATGAAAGGAAACGCAGATGCTAGCCAAAAATTCTATCAACTTTGAGTAATCACTAATTCACGAAAAAAAAGACCTGAACGGTTTGATAATCTACAAATATCACAAACATTCCACTAGAAGTGCCTTAAAGTAGAAGGTGAAGAGCGTATAGAACAAATAAAATACGTTACAGGAAGAAAATGGCGTTTGTTATTTACAAAATGAATATTTCTGTGCTTGCTGCAGGTGATGGCCACGTAAACAAATTTATTATTTATTATTTCGTTTCTCCTTAAGAAATTTAGTTTATTTGCAACGTTTAGAATACTTTATAATTACAAGTTAACACCTGATTGTCAATTACTGTTTCCAGCATCGCTAAAACAGTCTTTACAGTCAAGATGTATAGTCTTTGATAAGTCGATTTCTTTTGCCGAAAGATTTTACATTCCTGATCGAATCTTTGTCTCAAACACCTTAGCATAAAGTACCAAATATAATATTATGTGAATCGTTTTCAATATCCATAAAGCCTCACTGATCACAGTCTTGCAAGTAGTTATGAAGGACCAGTCATAATAATTGCTTTCACACCTACCACTTTAGGCGTTATAATCCATATTTGGCTACCAAAATACAGTATTTATTTTTTGATTAACCTGCTTTCTCCGACAAAAACGTTAATTAAAAATAGTTTCATACGACGTTCGGGCACCCTTTAATATGCCTCAGAATGGTCACACGATATCTGAAGTCAGCGTAAAAGCATCCACTGCACTAAAAACGTATGGCAGTATATGTAAACGTGCATTACGGTACATTTGCCGCACAGTTTGAGTACTGCCAGTGCATTCGAAAGTCATGGATAATACATAACCAGTCACTCGTTGTTGTTTTGTGAAGGAAAACACGGCTTATGAAAAATGCTACAAATGGCAGAATTGCCATAACAATAATTAAACTTTATCATTTGATGACAGATGCCATAAGAAAACTGCATTGAAGTTTCTCTAACATAAGGTTGTTTGCAGAGACTAATAGAGATGTATACACAAATACATCACAAATATATGTGCTACAGGCTGCATTAAAGAAGTATTCTGGCAATAAATACGCAGCTGACCTATTGCTGCTGTTGGGCTGAATAAACAAGAAATACAATTCGTCTCTGTGTTGGTACAGTGTTCCACAGTAGTCAGTCCTCTGCATTCCTCTTTATCTCTCCATAACTACTGCATCCCACATCCATTCTAATCTGCTTACCGTTGGCAAGTCTTGGTCTCACTCTACCATTTAGCTTCCATTATCAAACTGACGATACTTTGATGCCGCATATTATGTCCTATCAAGTAACCCCTCTCGTAGTCAAGTTGTGCCTCTACTTTAGTTACACGATCTTCGTATCTAATCTTCAACATTCTTATTTATCACCACGTTTTGAAAGCGTCTATTGTCTTCTTGACGAAACTGTTCATCGTCCACGTTTCACTTACATTCAAGGCTACACTCAACACAAATACCTTTGTAAAATAGTACCCAACCATTACAATTTATTTTCCATGTGAACAAATTTTCTTTTTCTGAAACGCTTTTCTTGCTATTGGCAGTTTTCATTTTATATCCTCTCTACTTCTGCCTTCTCAACTACTGCTTCCCTTTCAAGTCGCGGAATTCTTAGAAATGCAGTTTGGTTTCTGTACAAGTTGTAGATAATCTTGTGTCCCTGTGTCTTATCGATGATACCTCCAGAGCTTCAAAGAATGTTTTTCAATTAACATTGTCAAAACCTTTCTCTAAACAGGCAAATGCTATAAACAGCGTTTTGCAGTTCTTCAGTCTGTCTACTTAGTTAAGCGGTAGGATCAGTATTGCCTCGTGTGTTCAGACATTTCACAGGGATCTAACATTGTGCTCGTGTTAGTTTGTATAACCCCTCCCCCTCTTCTCTCTACATATTCCTTCCACTTTATAGCCTTGTCTCATTTGCTTAGTTGTGGCTTGCCAAATGAGTTCCTGACAGTTGCTTCTCCTCTGAGTAAGGTTTTCTTTCTTCTTTCTCATTTTCATTCTCCTATGTTTTCAAACGCGATTTTGGACTCTCTGCCGACGTCATTTTTAGGTATTTCTATTTCCCATGGGCTACTTTATTTGTTGATTTTTTATATTTTTCCCTCTTGTCAATTAAATTTAATATATCACGTTTCATCGAACGATTTCCACTGTACCTCTTTCCCATTCACATCCTCTGCAGCATTCACTACTTCTTCTCTCAAAGGTATCCATCCGTATTGTAGTGGATTCCTTACTCTGTTTCAGTCAGACGTTGCCTTACGATACTTTTAAGATTATCGAAAAACTGTGGGTCTTGACTTATTCGAGTTCCATCTCCTTAATTTGCTACCGTTTACTGTCTCTTTAGTTGTTAACTGCAGCTCGTAACCAATAAATTATTGTCGGTTTGCGTATGTACCGAGAATTGTCTTACAATTTAAAATCTGGTTTCGAAAACTCTGTTCCAAATATATATTATTCTTTCATGATTCTTAAGCAAGGTATTGGCGATGATTACATTAGGATCTCTACTAAATTCTATCAGGTGGCTTCCCCTTTCATCCCTTTCCCCAAGCCTTTGTCATCTTACTGTTTTCTCTTCCTGTACTTGCTACCGTATCATATTTTAAATTTTTGTCTCTCTTAACTGTCTGAATAATCTCTTTTATCGTACATTGTTCCAATGTGTTATGAGACAGTGAACATTCATGAACGGCAGGCATGAAATCTGTTTATGGCGAAATGAGAGAAAATGAATATGAAATATGTGAAAGAGCAGATTGTAAAGAAAATGAAAAATTGGTATGTCTTCACTCAGCTTTGTCTTTCCTTCATGGAGGTGCACGATATAGTTAATCAAACGCACCGGGTTTTCAGTGGGTCCCGCCTCGTACCTCAGTGGCTGTCCGTCATTGGCTACTGCTAGCGTCTGCACTTCCAGATCAGATGGGAACGCCAATTCCGCGAGCCGCCGCGCCAAAGCGGAAAACACTTGCCGCTGCCGCGCTCTAGTGGGAACCGGCCTTTAAAGAACCTGTGGTCCAGCGTCTATGAAAATACGGACTGAACTGGACCCGACACGTTGCCGGATGATGACAAATAGGAATCTTCTCGAAAGGCGCAGTAGAACCACGACTTGACTCGATTGATAACCTGAAAAGACTTCACATGTTTCCATTGCTCTAATAAACATCTGCTTTTTCACTTCGTTAATATAACATTCCCGCGGGGATTTGAAAGCAAAAGCGAAACAGTAAAAGTAGATCCACTCAGGGCTGTAACATTGCTACTTCCGTTGTCTTTAATTTCACCAAGGTCACAAAAGATTTGGCGATGTGCCAACATCACTGTACAGAGGAAGGGGCTATCGAATATCTTAACGTACGAGAAGGTAATTTTTCGCCCTTGAATGGACCAACTACGTAAAATACCACACGTTCCACATAAAACTACTTACAATTATGGCACCGGAATTTTTCGAAGGCTTTAGATTCCCTACACATCAGCCGCGTTACAAAATATCAGTGAAGTTTTTATCCAACTATTTGCTTACAAACCACTAAGTATGGCGCATAAGAGCCTTGTAATGTGGTAACTCCTGTCATCTATAAGGCGTATAGTATTAACATTGTGTCTTTTCTTGACTGCAGGTAGACGCAGGAATGTTTGTCTTCACGTCGCTGGCGTCCTTCCTTTCAGGCACACCGTCGCCGCCCGGTATTAGAAGCCTATCCACCAGTAAGTATTCGCCACTGTCTGTTGTGGGTCTTTGGTAGCCGAGTGAAACGATCGTTTTCCGAAGCCGAAGTCAGTGGGTAAGCAAAAAATACCATGCTCTCTGTTTCAAAGTAGCTTCACAGAAACTAATGGCACTTGGCTTGCCCATTACCATCGTCTCATCAACGTAAATTTAACATGTATATTGAGATATGTGAATTGGAAAGAGAAGAACAATTTAAGTCTTATGATAAAGACAAGCTCCGATGATGGCGTCATTTACGTCATAGACTTTACATCAATGATTCCCGACATTGATCTTATTACCCCATGAGTGGTGAAATGAGGGATAGAAACAGAAGGGCACAACTGTGTTTCGGTCACGCAAATAAACTGTTTTTGAAGAATCATTTCTTCTTAAGTCTGTAACATCAGGTAATTAAGTTACAAATAATTGCAATTCCTGTTTTAAACACTAATATTAACGCATGAGACAATGTGGTGGAGGTTACAGCTTGTGAAAGTGACGTATGAACATCCTCCTCACATAGTCCACCCACTACACAGATAGTTTGTGCGGTGTACCTATGCCGGTAAACCTGATACACCGACTGAGGTCATGAGATACCTTCTAATATCCTGGCGGACCCCCTCTTGCTAACCTAACCTAACCTAACCTAACCTAACCCAACCCAGGCGTAGTGTAGCAGCATCTCGACGTGGCGTGGACTCAACAAGTCGTTGGAAGTTCGCTGCAAAAATATTGAACCATGCTGGCTCTATAGCTGTCGACAAATGCGAAAGTGTGGACGGTGCAAGATTTTGTGTACGAACTGACTCCCGATTATGTCTCGTGAATGATCCATGGGATGCATGTCACTCGTATTGTCCAGAATGTTCTCTAAACACGCCTCGGTCAATTATGGAACGGTGAGATGGGGTATAACCATCCAGAAAAAATTCCACTAATAGCTGAAAATGGTCTTCAAGTAGCCGAATATAACCTTTCCCAGTTAAAGATCGGTTCACTTGGACCAGAGGAAACAGTCCTTGCCATACGCCGTACTCAACCTACCATCGATTCTTATCTACTGAAATCTGGACTGATCTGACCAGACCACGGTTTTTGAATTCTCTAGGGTGGACCAATGGCCACAAGCTTAGGAGAGGCGCTGCAGGCGATTTCGTGCTGCCAATAAAGACACTCCAGTCGGTCGTCTGCTGCCATAGCCCACTAATGCCAAATTTCCCCACACTGTGTTAACGCGCATTGTCATCGTACGTCCCCCATCGATACTACCGAAATCTGCATACGTGCATGTCGCTATCCAATGACTTGCCTTACCTCAGTGTTTATTAATCATATGCTTATATCTTATGAAAAAACCTTCTACGAGCTGTAGGTAGCTCCGACAAGAGACCACATATCCTTTTATTATTCACTGCCCGACAGTATACGAACTACGTGATAGCATAATACCACATAACTATGTAATCCTTTTATTATTCACTGCCCCACAGTATACGAACTGCGTGATAGCATAATACCACATAACTATGTAACG
The DNA here is from genome assembly GCF_023864345.2 of Schistocerca serialis cubense. NCBI lineage: Eukaryota > Metazoa > Arthropoda > Insecta > Orthoptera > Acrididae > Schistocerca > Schistocerca serialis. The sequence goes on along the minus strand of NC_064646.1, from coordinate 87,711,263 downwards.
GCTACTACACAAGTGTACTGCAAACACAGTATTATTATTATTATTATTATTATTATTTCTTTCCTTTCTCAGACGTTATATCTGGTTAAAAATTGAAAGTGACGCCGACCTTGAACAAGCGTGACTTCCTTTCAACTGTACGGTATATGTTACATTGTATTTAGGAAGTTTTGGGTAATTGAACATGTATCAATAATTACAGATTTCTGTAGTTGTATATATACGTTTGGATGTAGCTGTATTTCGTTGATGTACTGGTGGATATTGTGTGGTATGACTCCTGTAGTTGATAGTACAATTTGTATAATGTCAACTTTATCCTGATGCCACATGTCCTTGACTTCCTCAGCCAGTTGGATGTATTTTTCAATTTTTTTTCCTGTTTTCTTCTGTATATTTGTTGTATTGGGTATGGATATTTCGATTAGTTGTGTTAATTTCTTCTTTTTATTGGTGAGTATGATGTCAGGTTTGTTATGTGGTCTTGTTTTATCTGTTACAATGGTTCTGTTCCAGTATAATTTGTATTCATCATTCTCCAGTAAATTTTGTGGTGCATACTTGTATGTGAGAACGTGTTGTTTTAATAGTTTATGCTGTATGGCAAGTTGTTGATGTATTATTTTTGCTACATTGTCATGTCTTCTGGTGTATTCTGTATTTGCTAGTATTGTGCATCCGCATGTGACGTGATCTACTGTTTCTATTTGTTGATTGCAAAGTCTGCATTTATCTGTTGTGGTATTGGGATCTTTAATAATACGCTTGCTGTAATATCTGGTGTTTATTGTTTGATCCTGTATTGCAATCATGAATCCTTCCGTTTCACTGTATATATTGCCTTTTCTTAGCCATGTGTTGGATGCGTCTTGATCGATGTGTGGCTGTGTTAGATGATACGTCTACCTGTCATAATGTAGGTTTTTTATGTCGATAAATCCCCTTCCTCCCTCCTTTCTGCTTAATGTGAATCTTTCTGTTGCTGAATGTATGTGATGTATTCTATATTTGTGGCATTGTGATCGTGTAAGTGTATTGAGCGCTTCTAGGTCTGTGTTACTCCATTGCACTACTCCAAATGAGTAGGTCAATATTGGTATAGCATAAATATTTATAGCTTTTGTCTTGTTTCTTGGTGTCAATTCTGTTTTCAGTATTTTTGTTAGTCTTTGCCTATATTTTTCTTTTAGTTCTTCTTTAATATTTGTATTATCTATTCCTATTTTTTGTCTGTATCCTAGATATTTATAGGCATCTGTTTTTTCCATCGCTTCTATGCAGTCGCTGTGGTTATCCAATATGTAATCTTCTTGTTTAGTGTGTTTTCCCGTGACTATGCTATTTTTCTTACATTTGTCTGTTCCAAAAGCCATATTTATATCATTGCTGAATACTTCTGTTATCTTTAGTAATTGGTTGAGTTGGTGATTTGTTGCTGCCAGTAGTTTTAGATCATCCATGTATAGCAAATGTGTGATTTTGTGTGGGTATGTTCCAGTAATATTGTATCCATAATTTGTATTATTTAGCATGTTGGATAGTGGGTTCAGAGCAAGGCAGAACCAGAAAGGACTTAATGAGTCTCCTTGGTATATTCCACACTTAATCTGTATTGGCTGTGATGTGATATTATTTGAATTTGTTTGGATATTAAGTGTAGTTTTCCAAGTTTTCATTACTATGTTTAGGAACTGTATCAATTTATGATCTACTTTGTATATTTCCAGTATTTGTAGTAACCATGAGGGGGGTACACTATCAAAAGCTTTTTGGTAATCAATGTATGCGTAGTGTAACGATCTTAGTTTGGTTTTAGCTTGATATGTCACCTCTGAATCTATTATCAGTTGCTCTTTACATCCTCGTGCTCCTTTGCAGCAGCCTTTTTGTTCTTCACATATAATTTTGTTCTGCGTCGTATGTGTCATTAATTTCTGTGTAATGACTGAAGTTAATATTTTGTATATTGTTGGTAGGCATGTTATGGGGCGATATTTTGATGGGTTTGCTGTGTTTGCTTGATCTTTAGGTTTCAGATAAGTTATTCCATGTGTAAGTGTATCACGGATTGTGTATGGGTCTGCAATGTAACGATTAAATAATTTAGTTAGATGTGAATGTGTTGAGGTGTACTTCTTTAGCCAAAAATTCGCTATTTTATCTTTTCCAGGGGCTTTCCAATTGTGTGTAGTATTAATTGCTCGGGTGACTTCATGTTGCAAAATTATCACTTCAGGAATTTGTGGTATCATCTTGTTTGTGTCTGTTTCTGCTTGTATCCACCGTGCATGTCTGTTATGTTGTACCGGATTTGACCATATGTTGCTCCAAAAGTGTTCCATGTCTGTTATGTTTGGTGGATTGTCTATTTAAATGTGTGTGTTATCTATTGTCTGGTAAAATTTCTTTTGATTTGTGTTGAATGTTAGGTTTTGTTTCCTTCTATTATTATTATTATTATTATTATTATTATTATTATTGGTGCCATTTTCAGACACAAAGAAATGTAAGCCTGAATTTTTCTAATCCCTCCCATTTCAGAAGTGAAGAGTCCAGCAATCAAGTTAAAGTTTTATAAGAAAAAGTCACCCATAATTTAGACCGTATGCTTTGTTTTCTCAGGAGGACCTGTAGGTAACAGCCATGATCGACTGCGAATTGGGAATTGGTTCATGATCTTATATTTGAAAAGAAAGGTTGTTAGAAGAAAGCAGTGCTAATTGTCTCGTTGACTCACTAATTTGTGATTTAATAAAACACTTACAAAAACTAGATATCATTTATCTTTCATAATTTTAAAAACAAAAGCCTTCGCAGAAAATTCTTTTTCATTCAAAGTTGTTTTTATTCTAAAGGTCAGTTAGACTCTAATGTTGATTAGGAGAAGGGTGCTACGTCATGTCTGATTTCACACAGGTGAATTGCCTCAGAATTGATTTCAGCCACTGCTATACAGTGTATCGTAGGACAGAAACGATCTATCAGAAAAAAAAGGCTACTAAACACGGCGTCTGCACTGCGTACCTTTGGAGCTATGAGCATTTGTTCATCTTCGCTACTGTGAAACACATGCCCTTTAAGGCTCATGTTCACCAGACGTTTTTGTCTTGTTTTGGTATATAATCTCATCTCTCAAAATATTGAAAGCAAGTGAGGTTGCAGTAGAAGACGAAGAAATGCTCACAAGTCTTCATTCTGCGTCGGACAGTGATTCTGTATGGATAAGTGTTGGAGATAACATCTATGTTGAAAAGCTGCCAGAGTGAGGTTACAACTTGTAATGTGATATATTTTGGGTGGCAAGTGACTACACGAACAATTTCATTTTTCTCCGTACTTCCGATCTAAATGCGGTTTACAATCTGTGAGCCAGTCGAAATTTCAAAATGCCGCGTATGTTAGGCATTGGGAAGCTTTGAACTTTGATTTATTTCGCCTGAATTTTTAAATTGTTACTGATTAGCCCGCAGAAAACTATTGCTCATTATGTGAGTTTTGATACGTTGATCGCCATAGTGAACTTTATTTATTGGTGCGCTGGCGAATAATTTGTGAATAGTTTAACGAAAGGGGAGTCTGTTTCTTGCAAACCAGTTATGTTTAATTTGTATCTAAGGAATATGCTACCACTTTAAATACGCAGTCAAGGAATCTTTACTGCATTGTTTATTATTATTAATTTATTCCATGATTAAATGGATATTTGCAGAACTACAATGTTAATGTTATTTTTGTGTTTCGACTTATTTAATAAATCAAATTTCATTCGATATAAATCCTTTGGAGTTGCCTACATCAATTACTCTAAGGAATACGAACCTTTATTCACTTGCTTTCGTTGATCTAAGTGCAGCAGATGACATGGTTTGGATGCATGGGCTGCTTTATATATTATTACAAATTGTCCCAGACAAACGTAAAACAAAACTAATTGACAACATCTTATCTGGAAGGACTACAGAAACTACAGAAAAATACACTATCTGTAGGAAAAAAACTGAATAACAGCTTATCTCGAAGATCCGTCGTTATTCCTCTCTCGTTTAATATATATATCCCCAACACCGTCCAGGAAGTTTGGCTAGGCAGACGGCTGGGGAATAGCTACCCAACGTGAAACCTTAACCAACATACAAACTTAAAAAAAGCATAACTTTTGATGTAAAGATCTTAAGCTACAATTTCCGCAAATGGAGTTTACAGCCAAACTCAAATAAAAAAGAAATTCCATGTTTTCTTCTGTCCAACAGACTGGCACAGAACCCTCGATATCTATTTTGAAAAAGACAAACTTCATCGTAATATACATCCAAAATACCTTGGTATCTCGATACATTGATCACTTTCTTTTAAGGAGCACTTGACACGAACATCTGCTAAGCTGAAAACTAGAAACAAAATTCCCCATAAACTGTGTGGCTCTTGTTAGGGATCATCAGCAGACATTCTCCGGCTATCAGGTCCCGGATTTCTTGGTATACTCATCAGCAGAGTACTCCGCGCCTGTCTAGCTTAGTAGTCCACACGCACAAAATATAGACGTACGACTTAACGAGGCCATGCACATTGTTAGTGGACCAATGCGATCTACTACACGTGCTGGCTACCTACGTTGAGCCACGTTCTAGCTCCTGACATCAGATAGAAGAGCGCGCTATTGCGTGAGTACCAGAAGTTTGCTAATAACACCGACCTTCCAGTAATGGATGACGTTTTCCCTAAACGACTAAGATGAAGACATTCCACTCTTGTCACAGCCAGGACCCTAATGAGAACTTAATAACATCGATGAATGGAAACTCTGCTGGCAGCAAAACTGTCCTCCACACTCTCTGAAGCTGCCTTGCATACAGAAGAAATCCCCTGGATTCCACCAGCCTCGGTCAGTTTGGACTCCGTTGACCGCATCCGAACGGGCCATGGATGATCTGCAGACAGTCTCCACAAGTGGGGCAAATCATCATCACTATCGTGTGACTGTGGTACGGACTGACAGACAGTTGCTCATTTTGTATCGACATGTACCGCATGTGCCTCCAACGATCCTTTCGAAGATTTCCTGCCAGCGACAAGTGACTTTATAAAATACTTAGAAGCCTTGATATACATATATAGATGTTATCATTCGTATTATTTTGATCTGGAGAGCTCTTCTTAAATTGTGACACGTACTAGTTTTGTAACCTTTGTATAATATGCACTGCCATACGATAACCAAAAAATAAATTCGTTTTTAATAATATTTTCTGTTATTTCAACTTGTATTTGTATTTAAATTCGCATAACTTGCCGATGCTTAGACAATTTAGACTAAAGGATCACGTTAACATGAAAGAAGACTGTACGCAGCTCGATTCTATGATGGTATCGAGCCTGTATTTTAAACAGAGCTGTCCATTGCCCAGCTGTGTGTATGTGTGTGTATGTGTATGTGTCATTGTTCTTGTACGCTGCAACTTGTTTGCTGCTCTATGTAATTATGGTGATGCAAGGCAATAGCACAAACCTCTAAGATCACAAACGTTAATCTCGTCAGCAATTTAGGAAACATTTAGTGCCAGTTTAGGCGCATGTGTTAACACTTAAGAATAATAAAGCACCAGACAGTGGACGGGAACCCAAAGCAAATAGTGCAACACCCAAATTACGTATACAAACATGTGAATTAGTTGGATAATGTTCTGTAGGCACCATGTTATACAATTCACCAGTGAATAGACTACACGTTTAAGCAATGTGGATGACTTTATTCTCTTTCCTTCCCTCCAGCTGATGATATCTTCGCGTTAATAGCCTACTCATTGTACCAGACGGTGAACGTCTGTTTCATCTTTGCAGCTACTGCGGTAAGTGAACTAAAAAAAAAGCCTAAAATGCAAGATATCTTGCAGTAGAGATTATAGCCTGAAGTGGTTTTCATTGATGTCTTAGACTAATTTGATAGTGCCTACAATCACTTCCTATCTTCTTGCAGTATTTGACACATCTCATATTTATTTTTACTTTTTCACATTAATAAATTTTAATTTTTCTTTCATTTCGTGACCCAAAGCCATACAGTACTAAAAAGATAACATACAAGTTTTAAGAAGCACAAAAGAACAATACAACGCTTTGAAAATTTACACACAAAAAGAGTTGTGGTATATATCTGAACATACGAATGAGGAATATCTGAAGTTTCTATTGTTTGCTGATGACGTCGTTATTATTCAAAAGAATGAAGATGACCTCCAAAGATCAGTATACCATTTGAACGAAACTGGCAAGAAGTACACCTTTAAAATTTCTAGTAATAAAAGAAAATAATGGCATGCCGACGAAAATAATGAGTGATATCGAAAACTATTTTGGACAGTTCAGTTTTAGAACAAAAGTCTCAAGACTGTTATTTAGGCTACGCTATGTTTTGATTTTGACTCTGATATTGAAAAACAAAGCAGAAAAAAATACACAAATTCCAAGCAGTCTGTGGTAGCGTTAGTAGAACACTGGGTCATGAAATTCAAAAAGAGACCATTATGAAATGCAATAAGGTAATGGGCATTCCTGTATTACTCTATGGAAGCGAAAGCTGTGTTAACACACACACAAAAAAAAATGGAACAGTAGACATCAGGTTCCCAAGGAATCCAAACGGGTGCACAAGAAGACATGTGATTAGATATGGAGATGCTAGTACGGAATTAAATATTTCCAACATCAAAGAAAAAATTCAAACCTGTCATGAAGATTGGAGACAACATCTCATCAGAATGCCAGGTCACAGAATTTCCCAAAAGATTCTAAACTACAAGTCGAACAGGGAAAGGCATTTTGAAAGATCTCGAAAAAGATGGAAACAATTTTGATTGTAATTTCGAAAGAGGTAACAGCCTAACCTTTGGAAGAAAGATGTTGATGATGATGACACCCATACGTCAAAAGCAAGCCGCTTACTCAGAAGGGGGGGGGAGGCAAAAACCATGCTAATTAGGCAGATTATTATGATTATATTGATACATTTCATGAAGGTGGTTCGATGAATCCTCGACAGGCACTTAACTGTGAATTGCAGAGTTGCCAGGTAAATGTAGATATTTTTAATTGTGCAAAAGATGGAGGATGTTACAAGGCTTCACCTTTTATTAATATCTTTCATATGTACTTAGTCCAGTTCTCATCCAGGTAGGGTATTAATGTTTTGTAATATGATGACTCGTTATGTTTGTCACCACATACACTCCTGGAAATTGAAATAAGAACACCGTGAAATCATTGTCCCAGGAAGGGGAAACTTTATTGACACATTCCTGGGGTCACATACATCACATGATCACGCTGACAGAACCACAGGCACATAAACACAGGCAACAGAGCATGCACAATGTCGGCACTAGTACAGTGTATATCCACCTTTCGCAGCAATTCAGGCTGCTATTCTCCCATGGAGACGATCGTAGAGATGCTGGATGTAGTCCTGTGGAACGGCTTGCCATGCCATTTCCACCTGGCGCCTCAGTTGGACCAGCGTTCGTGCTGGACGTGCAGACCGCGTGAGACGACGCTTCATCCAGTCCCAAACATGCTCAATGGGGGACAGATCCGGAGATCTTGCTGGCCAGGGTAGTTGACTTACACCTTCTAGAGCACGTTGGGTGGCACGGGATACATGCGGACGTGCATTGTCCTGTTGGAACAGCAAGTTCCCTTGCCGGTCTAGGAATGGTAGAACGATGGGTTCGATGACGGTTTCGATGTACCGTGCACTATTCAGTGTTCCCTCGACGATCACCAGTGGTGTACGGCCAGTGTAGGAGATCGCTCCCCACACCATGATGCCGGGTGTTGGCCCTGTGTGCCTCGGTCGTATGCAGTCCTGATTGTGGCGCTCACCTGCACGGCGCCAAACACGCATACGACCATCATTGGCACCAAGGCAGAAGCGACTCTCATCGCTGAAGACGACACGTCTCCATTCGTCCCTCCAATCACGCCTGTCGCGACACCACTGGAGGCGGGCTGCACGATGTTGGGGCGTGAGCGGAAGACGGCCTAACGGTGTGCGGGACCGTAGCCCAGCTTCATGGAGACGGTTGCG